>NC_066888.1:29523223-29660723 GCF_022985175.1 Labeo rohita
GCACTTTTATTAATATCAATATTTAAAACAGTTTATATACTGCTTCATATTTTGTGAAAACTGACATTTTTAGAATTATTGGATGAATAGAAAGGTCAAAATAACAGCATTTATTCAAATCTTTTGTAACATTATATGTCTTCGCTGTAACCTTTGATCAATTTAATGCATCCTTAATGAATTAATATATTCCAAAAAAAAAAGCTTTTGACCAGTAGTGAATGTTAATAATTGCATAAACCGCATTGTTTCCGTGATTAATTTCAGATTTTTTTTTTACTTCTCACACTATCATCAAATAAACCAAATCTGTGCCAAAAATCACACAACTGCGTTGTGAACGCAGCCGAGCTGAACCTGAAGCAGAATGCGAGCCAGGAGAGAGTGAGAGAGAGAACGAAGCACCATGAAGCTGCACCATGGAATATCTGCGGCACCATTGAATTTCTGCACCAACAGTTGAAACACATGCAGGGGCTAAAAACAACACAACATCCCTGATACCCGACTGAACACACAAGAACACGAAATACAGTAAGATTTGTGGTATCTGGACTGAAGTGTGAAGTAAAAATGGCAAGATCTGGCAGAATCAGATGCGAATAATTCTACTAATTCTACATGCGGAAGGTCGGTGTGTGTTTCTGCTGGCGGAATATTGCATCAGAGACAACAGCAAATGACAGGATCTCACAAAGAAAAAAACGTCTCTCACAAAAGAGTAGTTCACCCAAAAATTTAATTTATGTTATCAGTTATTCACCCTCGTCAAAGAAATATTACAGTGACCAAAGACTCATTATCCCCGCCGATTTTGTTTTAAGTTTGGAAGGCTGATTAGCAGATCATGCTCTTGAAGGGTTGCCATGTCCACTTATTATAAGCTTTTTGCTTGACTCATAATCCAGTTTACAGTTGCATGGCACAATATTTTGGTATGTGGCTTATTTTTAAGATAAAACATTTAGATTTAAGAGTATTATGGGTTTGTTGTTATTTGCTGTTTTTTTTTAACAAGATCTGGCAACACTGATGAGTCAAAACGTCTCGGTTACTTGACTGTAACCCTGTTCCTTCAGAAAGTGGGAACGAGATGCTGCGTATCAATACGCTAATGAGAACATTCTTTGTTCGACCGGTTGTGAAGCATGCGTGTCAAACACGCCAAGAATTGGCCTAAATAACCTCAGCAGGTGACATCACATGATTACATGCACCTGAGGGTTATAAATAGGCGTGAGACGTACACATCTTCAGGTTACAGCTTTGTTTGAAGAGACGTCCAGGCACGCCTACAGTGTGGCACTGAGGTGCAGCATCTCGTTCCCGCTTTTTAAGGGAACAGGGTTACAGTCAAGTAACCCAAGATGTTCCCTACCAAAAGCTACACTCAATGCTGCGTATCATTATGCTAGTGGGAACGAGAATACCAACGCTGCCGCACTGGAAGTGTCTGGACCCGACAAGGTGTGTAGTGTGTGCGCACCAACATTGAAGAGGTCTCAGACATGACTCTGGCATGTTGACTCAAGGACATGAGAGCCCGGAGTATCATGGACATCCAAATTATAGAGTCTGCTAAATGTGCCACACCACAGACTTGCTGCAAGGGGATACTGAATGGCGGAGGGCAGAAAGCTTCAAGAATGGCTGGATAATAGGGTGAGGATGCAAAATAGCTTTGACCAGCCCAGGGGCAAAGCCTACGCAGAAGCCTAAGCAAAGCCTAAGACTGACAGAGCCTTCAAATCCCCAATTCTCCTCAGAGAAGTAATAGCCATGAGAAAAACCATCTTCAGAGTCAAGAGACCTGACAGGCGCTGACTCTAACGGTTCAAAATAGGGTCCCAACCAGACCCTTTGAGCACTAAGGCTAAGTCCCAGGAAGTGACTGTCGCGTTGGTGGGCGGCATCAACCACTGAGCTCCACAAACGAAGCAGGCGACTAGAGGGTGCTTTTTCCACAGAAACCCCATCGATCAGAGCTTGGCAAACCGAACCGGTGGCCACAAAGACTCTAAAAGTACCAGGATATGTACCTGAGGACAGTTTCTCTTGCAGGAACTCCAGCACTGAAACACTCTGGCAGTGAACTGGGTCTGCATGGTGTGTCAAACACCAATGTTCGAAAAAGCACCATCTGAGGGCATAACTTCTAGTGGAAGGAGTCCTAGCAATCAGAATAGTCTGTAGTGTATCTGCTGAAAACCCAGCATGCCTTGTGGTCCCCCTCAGGGGCCAGAGATGAACGTTCCAGAGCTCAGGCTGGGAATGATATACTGTCCCCGGTGTCTGAGATAAGACAACTCACCTGACTGGAATCACCACAGTGAGCCGTCAAGGAGGAATATTAAATCTGAGAACCACACTCTGGTTGGCCAACAAGGTGCTATAAATAAGCAGCAAGACCCTTGTTGACAACCATGGCCAGGACTCCTGGGAGCAGAACGATCAGGGGACTGCGTAACGACGCAGGCTGGACCACATACGGGTCCTTACATCCAGATCCGGGGGAGCTGCCCTGGTGACTTAAGTGGCTACCACAGTGTAGTCGCCCCGCACTAAGACATGGTAGCCCCTGCTGAAGGATGTATTTCAGGGCCCGAAATACAGCCATCATTCTGAGGCAACTGATGTGCCAATCGAGAAGATGACCTCTCCAGATCCCTTGGGCTGGACGGTCATACAAGACTGCAGCCCAGCCCGTGAGGGAAGCATCTGTCGTTAGCATCTTGCGATGACAACACGTGCCTAGAGTGGGACCCAAAGTCAAAAACCGGGGTCTGAACCACATAGAAAGGGTACGAAGCCTTTAGCGTGTAACCCTTGTATGCCTCTGGGGATAGGCCCTTAGATTAAATCCCCTGGCTTTAAGCCACAACTGCAGTGGTCTCATGTGCATGACATCAAAGGTTTATGTGGATGCAGTCACTATGAGACCAAGAACTTTCTAAAAGTATTGAATAGTAACTTTCTGGCCTAGCCTGAAATTCTTTAGGGTGTTTAGAATGGATTCGACAAGTGCAGGAGACAGCTGTGCCCACAGTATGATCGAATCCTGTACAACCCCTAAATACATTGTCCCCTGGGCAATAGAGAAACACTTTCCTTGGCGTTGAGTCTCCATCCCAGAGAGTCAAGACGAGCGCATGCTCCAATGTCAAAGCGCATGCTCCGAAGACTGGGCCAAATCAGCCAGTCGTCGATGCAAAATTTTGCATATGTGCGGGGTGATTAGGCTAGGCCGAATGGAAGAACCTGATACTGGTAAGCTTTACCCCCGAAGCGAACCTCAGGAACTTCCTGCGTTGTGGCAAAATTTCTAAATGAAAGTATGTGTCCTTGAGATCATCTGTCGATAACCAATCACCTGATTGGATCGAAGAAAACAATCACTGATTGTCAGAATTCTGAACTTGTACATTCTTAGAAAGCGGTTCAGCCCGCAAAGATCTAGAGTGGACGTAACCCTCGTCATTTCTGAGAACCAGAAATATTGGCTATAGCAGCTCGACTCTCTGTCTAGGAGGGGAGATGTTCTACGACCTCCTTGTTCAGCAGAGCTTGCAATTCCAGTGTCAACAAAAATGCTTGTTCTGGTTTCACAGTAGTGGAGACTACGCTGTTGAAATGCAGAGGACAATATGCAAATCGTATGCTATAGCCCCTTTTGTACAGTCCTGATGACTCAAGGAGAGACATTTGGCAGTAGCTTCCATGGTGCCGAATTTTCTGAAAGGGACATTGATTGTGACACTTTATTTTGCTGGGGGGAATGTTAAATGTCTGGTGTCCTGAAACACGGCAGGAAACAACCAAACATGTAACATCTTACTGGAGATCGCTGACCCCCGTAACACCGGTGGTGGCGGAAGTTGTACAGCGATCCCCTAAGGGTGCCAAGAACGACCTCTTACTCCCCATTGGAGTTTACCATGGCCCTCCCCGAGGAGACATACACATTGTCCTGGGCACAGCCTCAGGACCTCCTTTCGGTCATAAACCGTTTTTAGGACCGGCTTCCTCTTTGGATGTTGAGTGCTATGAGCATTTCCCCAGTCTTTACAAGAGGGCATAAGACTCGCACACTGTCTCTTTGGGCTTCTCGCATCAGGGGAGCTGGACTGTGTTGGGACTGGGTGGCCAACAGCCCCGACACTAGAGCACGGTAGGGGAGACACTTAAAAGCTTCCTCAAGCCTCTTTGCCTTCCTGCGCTCAGATCTTTATGAATGTCAGTCTGATACGCCTGCAAAACCACTGTGGTGTGCAGGGCAGCACCAGCATGACTTCTTGTACGCTCTCCCTACAAGTGTAGATGTTGCTCTACATAGCTTGGTAGGGAGCGTTGACTTTCGACTGACAATATGCCCCCAGAGGAGAGATAGCCCAATAGCGTCTCCTCCACCTGGGGTATCATCATGTAACTCTGTGCCTTGAATCCACAATAATGGAATAATTCAGAATTGAGGACAAAGAAGAACACAGGACAAATATGGCTTACTCCATGAATGAGTTCTCTCATCATGGAGGTAACCAAAGAAGTGGAGAGACCATGGCTGAGGTCCCTCCCCCGACCACCTGACAGAAGCCTGTCATCTAGTTCGGAGCATCTGGGGGTCTCTTGTTCCTGTGGCCAATCCAGCTTTAGTCTGGTGCACAAGTCATCACCTCGAGTACCTCCTCATTCGTATATATAATCGCTCGGAGGCAGCGCTCTGAATTTCAATTCAACAGAAGCAAGAGTTGCAGCGTTCGCTGACAGATCCAAAGAAATGCTGGGGCATGCTCTGGAAGCGGGCGTGAAAATCTCCTGATCTGGTGAGAGAACGAGAGAAAGGGGAGGACCTGCCTCTCGAGCCTCGACCAGGGGGCGCAACAGCTCATGCTTCGTAAAGAAAGCATTTCACGTCTATTTATAACCCTCAGGTGCAGGTAATCATTTGACGTCACCTGCCGAGGTTATTTAGGCCAATTCTTGGCATGTTTGACACACATGCTTCACAACCGGTCAAACAAAGAATGTTCTCATTACGGTATTGATACGCAGCATCAAGTGTAGCTTTTGGTAGGGAACGTACATCGTGCACTGTGATTTCTTGCACCGCACATACAGAAAAGCCATAAATCTGATTTGGATTTAAATATGTCACCATCAACTAGTTGTTCAGTTCAGTTCTGCACCAGTGTTGCCAAGTATGCATTTTTCCAGCAGAAATGTACTACTTTTACACTGCTGCCGCAAGTTAAAGTAAACATTACTTAGACAGAAGAGGACCCCTGACGGAGGTGGAAACTGGAAAAAAATGCCATTGGGCTAGTTTTGATTAGCAATCGGTCTGGTTTTGCTTCACAGATCTGGCAACCCTGTTCCATACACACTGTGTAAAATTTTTGCAAATGGTTATACTACCAGTCAAAAGTTTTTGAACAGTAAGATTGAACAGTAAGATTTAACAGAAAGACTCTTCTGCTCACCAAACCTTCATTTATTTGATTCAAAGTACAGCAAAAACAGTAACATTCTGAAATATTCTTACTATTTAAAATAACTGCTTTCTATTTGAATATATTTTAAAATGTAATTTATTCCTGTGATCAAAGCTGCATTTTCAGCATCATTACCCCAGTCTTCAGTGTCACATGATCCTTCAGAAATCATTCAAATGTGCTGATTTGCTGTTCAAGAAATAATTTTTATTATTATTATCAATATCAAAGTTATTAGGGAGGAGAACATAGACATTAATACTTTTCTTTAGCAAGGATGATTTCTGAAGGATCATGTAACTGGAGTAATGATGCTAAAAATTCAGCTCAGGAATAAATTACATTTTAAAATATATTTAAATAGAAAAAAGTTATTTGAAATAGTAAATTTCAAAATTGCACTGTTTTTGCTTTACTTTGGATCGAATAAATGCATGCTTGGTGAGCAGAAGAGACTGCAAAAACTTTTTACCTGTGTTGCCAAGTCTTTGGTTTTCCAGCGGAATTAGACTTTTACACTGTTTCCACAAGTTAAAGCAAACGCTACTTAGACAGAAGAGAATCCCTGACAGAAGGGGAAATAATGGAAAAAAATGCAATTGGGCTAGTTTTGATTAGCAGTTAAGCTGATTTTGTTTCACAGATCTGGCAACCCTGTTGCATTCACGTTGCTGAATTTGGTTTAAAATGTGGTTGTCATAAATGGCTGAATTGTGAGGGTAAGTAAATGATGACAGAATTTAGATTTTTGGGTGAACTGTCTCTTTAAGGTCTATGAATGTGTAACACAGCTCTCAGCATGCATGTATGTGTGTGTAACCGAACACAGCTCTCTCATATGTGCCCTATAGGCTCCAGCAGAAAGGCATCATACGGGACTGTACGCTGTGTTTGTATTGCTGAGAGAAGGAGAGACGGAGACTGAAAGAGAGAGAGAGAGCACCATAGTGGAGTTAGTTGTGAGTGAACAGTTGCTGTAGTTTAGTAGTACCATATTTAAGAGCACAACCTGTAAACAGTGTATTGTTGATTTTTCAAGCACATCTTCTCTCTCACAGGAAATGTGTGTGTTTTTGTTTGAAAAATGATGTTTGTGTTGATGTTACAGACACGTATCCTAACCAGGCACAACATGATAAAGCGATGAGTGATAAACTGCATTTCTTACATGTTAATCCGACACTTTGTCCTAACTAGATATGATTTACCTGATTTCTATTCATGTAATAGTAGAAATAATGGGTAATAAATAACAATGCTTAATCGATCTCATGAAAATATGCCCAACAGTCAAATTTCCTCCCAAAAAATTTAAAAATTAAAAAATAAAAAAAAAAACAAAACAAACAAAAAAAAAAATTAAAAAAAAAAAAAAAAAAAAAAAAAATCAGCCCTATTTCATTTCATTTAATTTTATTTATAATTCTTGTATTACAATAATGTAAAAAAACAAACAAACCAAAAAAAATCATGCTAAAATGTTTTATACTTTTGATATTAGGGTGAAATATGACCTAGACATGTTTTCATATTTTCTACATCATACCTGGTTAGTTTGCGGCGTAACATTGGTTTTAGGGTCGGGGAGTGAGGATTCGCCTGCTTTGATTATTCAGAGAGTGTCTGCTTCTGTTTCACACCTGTTATCCAGCGCCTTGTGCTCTATATTTTCACGCTCAGACAAACATACACTTGCAAACACACACATTTTGTCTCTGTCAGTTTTGTGAGAGAGAAAGAGTTGTCACAGTTGGAACATGACGAAAAAAAAAAACTGAAAACAAAGGACAATAAAATACATGAAACTCATAAATCTGAACTCAGTTACTGTACGTGTTCAAATAAATATCATGTGGCTGTCTAGTGGGATGAATGGTAATATTAGGATAGCACCAGCCGTTCACAGGCCACGAGCAAACATGAAGAACACAGGAAGGTGGAGCGTTTTGGATACGCGGGAAAGGAAGAGGAGGGACGTCACGACGCCATCACGCTGCGTGGTGGGCGGAGCTTCAGTAACAGGCAAAGTATTCCTTCAGAGGAGCGAAGAGGTGGCGGATCACAGGCACGCTCCACGACCTTCCCAGAAGCCTTTGCCTGGCGAGGCGACTCATGTTGGACACATCTGTGTAATGGACGGGGAAGCCGAAAACTCTGAAACGCACACACAAAACAGAGGGTTTTACACACAAGTACATACAGGTGAATCTCATGAATTAAAAAGAAAAAAAAAAAAAGCCTATTTTCAGGACTATGATCATTTTGTTTATGGTTATTAATTATATAATTATTATTAACTGTTAGATCATGATATTACTATTAATTACCTGGATTAAATTTATTATAACTATTATTTTTTTATTTACTATTATTATTATTACTACTATCATTATTATATTAGATCAATTTTATTATTAAACTACTAATTATTTACATTTTTACAAATACAAAAATTATTAAAAATTAAAATTCTTTTTTTTTTATTATGCTCAATGATAGTGTAATACAGTGTATATATATACACACATATATATATATATATATATATATATATATATATTTTACTATTACTACCATCATTATATTTCTTTTTCATCTTATCATTAAATTATTATTTCATTTATTACAATAACTAAAATTATTGTAATATTTTTTAAATAATTAATTAAGTAATGCATTTAGATGTAATTATTTTTTTTTATTTATTATTTCTATTACTACTATTCTTACTAGCATTATTATATTTTATATTCATTTTATTAATAAACGATTATGTATTTAAATTATTAAATTACTAAAACTATTAATATTTAAAATTATACATTATATTATTACCATCATTATTATTTTTAAATATAAATATATATATATATATATATAGATATATTTTCCATTATGCACAATGATACTGTAAAACAGTAGTTTTTTTTACTAGATTATTGTAAAATTAATTTTACAACAGTACAATACTAAAATTTATAAAAAAATTGTACACATTTTAATGCTTTTATAGGATTCTTTCATGAATAGAAAGTTCAAAACATCATTTATATGAAAAAGTATATATATTATAGCATTATAAATGTCTTTACTGTCAGTTCTTATGATTTAATTCGTCCAGCTAAATAAATTATGTTTGAAAACATTCTATTGATTTCTTTAAAAATTCTGATATATGGACACTATTGCTACTATTATTATTATCCTTACTAAATTTTATATGCATTTTATTAATGAACTATTAATTATTTAAATGATTAAAATTGATAAAATTATTAATATTTAAAATTAAACGTTATATTATTACCATTATTATTATATTTCATATTCATCTTATAATTAAATTTTTTTTTTATTATTACAATAAGTACAATTATTGTAATTTTAAAAATTAATCATTTAATAAAGTAATGCATCTAGATATAATCATTTTTTTATGTTAAACATATTTTTATGTTTAACATTTTGTTATTGTTAATCATTTAAAATATTTAAATATTGAAATAAATATTTTTAGAAAGAGAAATATGCATACGTTTAATGGAAATTTTGTCATGCTGTAAAAATCTCCAAACAGAAACCGCTTTTCCCTTTAGATTTTGGCATGAAATAATAGTAGAAGGCCCTCACCTCTCCATCTCTGTGCACCACAGGATATCCTCTTTATTGTTCATGTAGACGGGGTAGTGCTGGTCTTTGCCTTGTTTTATTGAATTTGAGCGGGTCGTGATGGTTCGCACTTTTCCGAACTGAAAAACAAAATGTCAGCTCTGCCTCAAAGTGCCTTAAACAACACTGAAATGAAGTTTGAATGTAGTCAACAACAACTCACAAACAAAACATCAAGAATAATGACAACCCGTTCAACCTATCTTTGATTTTCACATACAGCAAAACCTCCAAACTGAACCCACACACACCTTAGCTGTGCGTCCATGCTCCAGACAGTCTTGCAGGTCGAGTCTATCGTTCATCATGGCACTCAGAGGCCTGAGAGAGAGACAGAGAGGGAGTTTGTTCCCTTGTTTTACTGATGAGGCCAAATCTGATTCATGTAACTCAAACAATAAGATCTCATATAGCAAATTTTTCAGCAGTCGTACCGGTTCATTCCAGGTAAGTTTCCCCAGAAGTATCGAGCTCTGTGTGCGGCCGACACCTCCTTAGCATCGATCATTACTGGATTGCACTGAACACAGACAGAAGCGTGACATTAACTATTATACTGCAGAACGCACTCAAAGTTTAGGCAAGATCTTGTAATGGTTTTAAAAGACGTCTCTTTTGCACACCAAGGCTGCATTTAAAACAGTAATATAGTGAAATATTATTACAATTCAAAATAACTGTTTTCGATTTGAATATATTTTAAAATGTAATTTGTTCCTGTAATGCAAAGATGAATTTTCAGCATCATTACTCCAGTCTTCAGTGTCACATGATCCTTCAGAAATCATTTGAATATGCTGATTTGCCTTTTTTTTAACACTAATTTCTAACATTTAATATGTAGTATTAGTGAATAAATATGTATGCAGTGTGTAGTGAGTTTAAAATGTATTTAGACACTTTCCCGAATGTCACTGTCATTAGATAAAACACTAAAAATAATACTAATGAAAAAAAGTAAAACATTTTTGTTAAGAGACAAAAAAAAAATACTGATACAAAAATAAAATAAAATACATACAGAATAATTAATGAATATTTATGTTTTAAGTAAATGTAATAAATAAATTAAAGTTAGTTGATGAAAACCAATTTAAAAACACTCAATAAAACAAATATCAATATCAGTTAACCTCAAAGTCACTACATTATATTTTAAATATAAATTTAAAAAAGCTGATGAAAACAGCTATTTTTAAAAAATGAAATAAATATCAATATCAGTTCAATCACTGCATTATATTTTAGATAAATATGATAATAAAAAAAATGAAAGGAATGAATGAAAACAACTAATTTAAAAACACAAATATCAATATCAGTTTAAAGTCACTGCATTATATTTTGCATAAATATAATAAAAAAAATTAAAGTTGATGAAAATAACTATTTTAAAAACGCTTAAAATAAATATCAATATCAGTCACTGCATTATATTTTAAATAAATATAATAAAAATTTAAGTGAGTTAATGAAAACAACTAATTTAAAAACCCCTTTATAAATCAAATATCAATATCAGTTCAGTCACTGCATTATATTTTTTAGATAAATATAATAATTAAAAAAAATAGAGAGTTAATGAAAACAACTATTTAAAAAAAAGCAATATCAGTTAACAACAGTCACTGGATTATATTTTACATAAATATAATTTTAAAAATTAAGCGACTATTAAAAAAACGCTTAAAATAACTATCAGTATCAGTTCAAAGTCACTGCATTATATTTTACATAAATAAAATAAACAAAAAAATAAAGTGAGTTGATGAAAACAACTAATTAAAAACACTTAAAAAAATAAATAGCAATATCAGTTTAAAGTCACTGCAATAATTAAGTTGATCAAAACAACTAATTTCAAACTAATTTCAAAACGTCCAATAAAATAAATATCAAAATCAGTTCAAAGTCACTGCATTATATTTTAGATAAATATAATAAACAAAACAATTAAAGCTTATGAAAACAACTAATTTAAAAACGCTTAACAAAATCAGTTCAAAGTCACTGCATTATATTTTAGATAAATATAATAAATAAAAAATGAAAGAAAACAAAATAAATATAATTTTAAAAATATATTATTATTATTTATTATATTATTTTATTATATATTATTATAGTTAATGAAGACAGCTATTATAAAAAAACACTTAAAATAACTATCAATATCAGTTCAAAGTCACTGCATTATATTTTACATATAAAAAAATGTAAGTGAGTTGATGAAAACAACTATTTAAAAAAAAGCTTAAAATAAATATCAATATCAGTTAACCTCAAAGTTAACTGGTATTAATTATATTAGATACAATTCTAGCCGATAGAATTAACTGATATTGATTATATTAGATCACATTCTAACAAAAACCTAAAAAGTGTAATTTATGCTACAAAAAGCAAAACATTTCACAAAAAAGTCCGGTTTTAAGTGATAAAACAATAGATGTGATTTTGTTGAAAATTTATAAAATAACTGTTTGCCAGTTGTTAGTTGAATTCAGACATTTTTCAGTGTTTAAATTCAGCGTGTGCACAATGCACGTTACATGTCCAACCACAAGAGGGCAGCGCTGATGACCGCACGCACGATTCACTCCGTGCATGTGAGTGTGTGTTTGTCTCGTGTGCGTACACACCTCCAGAAAGCGTGAGATGTCTCTCTTGTCACTGACTCCCATGGCAACGACATTTTCAAACAACCAGAAGAACGGCCGGTCGTCTCCTTCTTTGGGTCGCGCTTCGTGAAGCAGCCGGTAGAACTCAAAAAACAGACGCCCGGTGCCCTCTGCACACAAGAAAAAAAAACACGTATTACAACACAAATCCAGCAATTTATGCACACGTTGTGTTTTTTGCTGCCATACCGAACAGGCCTTTCCTGGCAGGGTTGACGATGGACAGATCGTTACAGGGGCTTCCGCCGATCACGAGATCAAACGGTCCCCAATCCTGAATCTGCAGGAAAACATGTAACGCAAACAGAGAGATGTCAGAAATGTGTCAAAAAGGAAAGACAATGAAGGACAGAGAGATGAAAACATGCTCACATGCTTGCGTGTGATGCTCCTGATGTCCCCCACATACGTGATCTGTCCATGGTGTCGCACTATCCCAACCGTGATGGAGTCCTCACACACTTCCGACGCCACGTATCGCTCCACCTGAATGCCCAGGTCCTTTAGCACCAGCAGTCCTGACAGAAAAGCACACACATACATTGGGTTTCCATGTTTTGGGGGACATTCCATAGGCGTAATGGTTTTTATACTGTACAAACTGTATTTTCTATACACTTACCCTAACCTTACACCTAAACCTATCCCTTTATAGGGCTGCCCTCGACTAAAGATTTTTCTGGTTAGCATTAGCCGACTATGAGTCGGTGCCCAATGGCCCGGGGCCAGTGTGAAAGACGCTCGGGACAGCTGACGAATCCGATCGGGCCACTGCTGCATCGTAACTAAAGTTTATCATTTGCACGTGTTTTTAGGCTTTGTTCATTTAAAATTTCAAGCGATCACAGAGAGACGCATCTGTGACGGACAGATAGCCTAAAAAAGTATGTCAAAATACCCGTCTTGATGAGTAACTTTGTAGCTTTAACAGTGAATAATCTATAGTTAATTTGTACAGTGAAGTACAGATGCACAGATCGACCGGACGTATTTCAACCGATCTCTGTTCTGGGCTTGCACACAAACTGCATGCAATCTTTTTTCAAAATGTCATATGTGTGAAAATATTACAAATTCTTTAAACATCCGTTAACAAAGGCCAGAGACGATTAAGACGAATGCAAAGAGGGAAAAATACTGTAGTAGGCAGAGCAAGATCATGCTTCACAATGCGCAACAAATTGGAAATATTATTCTACATATTGAAACGGGGTTTATATTAACGTATCTCTAAGGGGAACTGACTGTTTTAAGAAATGTTTACATGTAGGGCTGGGCGATAGGGGCAAAAAAATGATCACAATAATTTTTTTCATATCAGTCGATATCGATAATTATCACGATAAATGTCAAATCTTTATTTCTTTTAAGTTTAAAGTCAGATTTTTGCTCCAAAGTGAAAGTTGTAGAAACCAGACCATTCATTTTCCTTAACCAAATTAAATAAAATAGAAAAATTAATTTCTGCATGTTCTAATGAGTTATATTGTTTCAAATCAAGAAACAGGTTTGTCTTGGGTTTGGGTTGTCTGATAATGATAATGATAATAATAACAATAATATCACTTTTTTGTTGTAAAATTGTAGCAACCTCAATTTTATATGGTTAAATTTATTCTGACCCAGTTTTTTTTTTTAACCATTGGTCTCCCATAGTAGCAAGCATACATTTTAAATCATGATAAACACAGATAAAACCACACATAATGGTACCTCAATACCATGGTAAAAATATAACTACTTTTATAGGTAGCCTATTTGTATGAAAAACGGTAGTGTAAAAACATTCAGTATAAATGCACACATGCTATAGTTTAATCACAAATACATACATACTATAATTATATACCATTACTCCTGTAATAAAATTCAGTGTGAATATCCCACATTACCCACTGTCACAATACCATGGTGCAGTGAGTGTTACTACAGTAAATCCATGGTAAATGATGGCGATGTGTAGATTGAAAAGCCTTCTGACTGTCTCGTTGCACACAGTTTTAAACTAGTTTGAATCACAGAGTCATTTGTGTTCATCGCTCAATTCAAGTGTTTTACACTGGATCTCACAGCGCTGTGAACCATTCACATATCGCATCTTTTGCGCGCTTAAGTTAAAGTTCGTTAATAACGGAAGCGACGCGGTGGTATCAAAACTGAAATCAAGAATTGTACAATTTAAAAGATAACATGAGTCAAAAACAATTATAACAGCAACTATTTTGGTTTTTTTGTGCCAGGGAAAATTTTGACCGGGGCAAGTAAAAATTTAAACCACTTGCCCGAACAGGCCAGTAGAAAAAATCCTTAGCGTTGAGCCCTGAATGTGATTATTTATTTACTTATTCATTTAAAAAACTTTTTATTTCAGTTAGCTGCCAAGGCCACATTTCTCATTTTGTTCAGTTTAACTTGAAGTATTCAAATAACAAATTAATTAGTAAAAGTATGCAGACATAAGAAAAAATAAAACCACAATAAAATGACTAAAAATACAAAAATAAAATCTATTTAAAAATATGAATAGCATCTCGGTGATACTAAAATAGCACAGGTGTGGTCTCACCTGTAGCGATGCCATCAAATAAAGACAGCACTCTGATTGGCTGCCTCTTCTCTGCTGATACTGGTGAATACAACTTTGGCGGTTCCTGAGAGGAAAAGAGATGAACATTTTTCTTGTTAAAGAGGTCATGAAATGCATTTTTTAATTATTTTGTTTCCAGAAGGGCACTTATAATCTTAGTGTGTTTTTAAATAATAGCAAGCCATAATTTAGTTATAAAATGGCCATTTCCATGCTCTGTTGAAAGGGGCGTGTCTGCTGGGAGACTCGAAGGAAACGCCCACTGCTTTGATTGGCTAACATCTTTGTATGTAAAATGAGCATTTAATATGCAACTGCCTTTTGAGTTATTAGTTACTTTCGATGACTGCAATAGGTTGTTTGCACATGACGTCATTGCTGTGGCACGAAATGCAGCTGGAGGGCAGGAAGTGATATTTCTCCATAGGAATCACTAGCAGAAACTCAAAAATGCCTATGTTTTGTGTTGTTTATGGATGCTCAAATCGGTCAAACCGAGAAACCACAAAATATCTTTTATCATGTATGAAAATTTTCTGTTCTTAAGGGCGGAAAGGCAAGAAATTGACTGAAAAGCGCAGGAAAAAGTGGCTTGTAAACCTCCGTCTGTGGTCAGGAGGAGAGTCGGATAATGCTTGTGTGTGCAAATGGCTAAGAAAAGATATAATAATATGTTAAGATATTAATAAAGAAATATATAAATATATACAGGGTGAAACAGTGAGAATTCACCTAATGCTAAACGCCACACGTAGACACAATGTAAGATATTATATTTGTTCCGAGAGCGTCATTGATTATAACGGAACATTGTGAGATTGCAATAAACTGAAGTGAGTGACAGCTTTTTAGTGACTATATGGAAGCGCTGTTTGCTCGCTTTCTATAATCAGTTCGGAATTTGAATAAAAGTTTCGCTTTACATGCTGCTAACAGGACCAATAGCCAAAAGTTATTACTGTACAAGAGAAACGTATAAACAGAAAATCACAACATATGTTGGATGTGATCCTTATGTTATGAAGAGGAGTGATTTTTCAACTAAATTGAAATAGCTTCCTCAGTTTCCTGTCATCGAGGTGGTGGAAATAAGCTACGCAACCAAGCCTGATAGCAAACAAACTCTTTCGAAAGTGATTCCCACATTTATATGAAGGATGCAGGATATATTTTTTTCAAATTCTGAATTGATTATAGCCTAGAAAGCGAGCAAATAGCCCTTTCATATAGTCACTAAAACGCTGTCACTCACTTCAATTTATCGCAATCTCACAAGGTTCAATTGTAATCAACTGCAAATATAATATCTTATTTGCATTGTATGTACGTGTGGACTTTATCATTGGGTGAATTCTCACTGTCTCACCCTGTATCTATTTATATATTTCTTTATATCTTAATATTATTAATCTTTTATTAACCATTCGCACACACAAGCATTATCTGATTGTCCTTCTGACCGCAGACGCAGGTTTTCAAGCCACTTTTCCCAATTTTTTTCAGTCAATTTCTTGCCTTTTCCACCTTATGCAACAGCAGATGTTCATACACAATATGAAATAAATTTTCTCAATTTGACCGATTTCCATAAACAACTGAAAACGTAGTCATTTTGAGATTCTGCTGTTGATGCCCATAAAGAAAAATCACTTCCTGCCCTCCAGCTGCATTTCGCGCGTCCTCGGAATCACGTGATTGCAAACAACCTATAGACAAAATCTGTGTCAAAACTGCTAGGACAGACACTAGATCGACTCACAAAGTCCTGGTCGTGGTTGTTGGCGAAGAACAGCTGCAGTCGTGAGGTCCAGTCATCCCTGCGCCTCAGGAGGCCAAAGACGTTCCTGCTGCAGCACATGTAGCAGTTCCAGGGATCTTCGCGAATAGCGGCCTGTGCACATCCGGCCCCGACGAGCAGATCGACGCACTCCACGCAGAAACACCTACACAAACACACCGTTACACCTCTCAGATCTCTCTCAGATGCCGGAAAAACCCACACACACTCACCTGCAGCAGTTGTTGTTCCCACACATGAGCACTTCTCGTCCTCCACAGCAGATGGTGCAGTATGACTGATAGCCGTCGTCATCGTACTGATACGCGCACTCCAGGAAACAGTTCTGTAGGGGAGGAGAACACGGCCTCAGCACCAATCAGAAGTCAGAACAGGCTTGATTGACAGGTGTGCATGTGTACCTTGCAGCTCTGGCACATGGCTCCAATAAACAGAGGATGTTCTAGTGATACGTTCACACTTCCACAGGAAATGCAAATATCTGCACACAAAACCATTGGTATAACATGCGACTGGACCATATTATTTATGCAGTATGCATATTGTACACAGTATGCATGTTTGACCTATGACACTCTAACCTACCATTATTTACCAAAATGTGCAGTATGTTACAGAGCACACTATGGGATATACTGTGTCCCATAATGCAGTGTGCTCCACTCGACCTGAGACATTTTAATAGAACATTATATATTTAATTATATTTACATATAATTATTATTTGAAGGATGGTTTTCTAATATTAAAATATAATCTTTATATATATTTTTTTCAGATATTTTATTACAAAATTATATTTTTAAATATCTAATTAAATGTATAATTATAATTTGAATGTGAATTTTAATCATTACGATATTAAAATATAACATTAAAATTATAATATTAAAATCTGCTATTTTTTCAGACATTTTATTACAAAATTACATATTTAAATATCTAATTAAATATACACATGTATAATTAAATTATAATTATAATTATTTAATACTTATAATTTTAATTTTAAAATATAATTACTATATATATATATATATATATATATATATTTAGCATATTATATTTATATATTTTATGTATATTTTCAGACATTTTGCAGCAAAATGATATATTTAAATATATTAACATGTATAATTATTACTTGCATGAGAATTTTGTATTAAAATATAATTACCATTTTAATAATTTAAAATATACATGTGTGTATGTGCGTGCGTGCACATGCTTGTGTGTGTAAATATATATATTAAAATGCTAATTATATATATATATTAGAATTATTATACAATTATTTAATTAAATAAATAATTATTGAACATTTTTACAATTATTTAATTTTTATTACAATGATTACAATTCTCATTCAAATTGTTAATGAAATATTTAAATATATAACTTTTTTCCTGATTTTTTTTAACTTGATGACTGTATTATTTTATTATTTTATTATTATTATTATTATTATTATTATTTATTTGTTTTTTTTTTTAACCGTTTTTTGTAATCAATGGCCAAATCTATGCTAAACAAGTCACTAGACTGGATTTTGTTTCATGTGAGTTTCTTTTAAAAAGTGCAAACTTCCAGGGGTCAAAGGTCACATTCAACAGCAAACTCACCTTCAATATTGCGACACTTTTGTCTGACTTCATAAACGAGTCTCTCTGAGGAAAACAAAACACAGTGTCAACAATCACTGCTGTTCTAGTACAAATAGTGTTTGTGAATAGAAACGCAAATGTGTTTGAGTCTGTGTGTGATACCTCGGGTTCCTTCATCAATAATCTCTTTGATTTTGGGTTTCTCGACACTGTTCTTCCTGGGTTTCTTGGCAGGGGGCGGAGCCGTGTACGCAGCTGCCTCAGGCTCCACCCACATCTCTGGATACACCTCAGTATATGGGCTCCGCTCCGCTAGAGAACACACACATACACACATAAATCTGTGCTATCCAAAAATAATTAGAGCAACAGAATATATTTTATATATACATATATATATATATATATATATTCAGACATTTTGTTACAAAATTATACATTTAAATATATAAACATGTATAATTATAACTTGCATGATACTTTTAATAATTATAATTTTACAACATAATTACCTTTTTAAAATATGTGTGTGTGCACATGCTTTTGTGTGTAAATATATATATATAAAATGCAGGTCTGTGCTGTCCAAAAATAATTGTAGCAACATAATAAATAATAAATTAAATTAAATTCATCAAAGTAAAATTACAATTAAATTGTAATATTTTTACAAATTTATAAAAAATTTACATAATAAATTTATAAAGGTAATAAATAACAAAAATGATAATATATCATTTAAAATAAAATAAATATCCTTAACTGACAAATATGCATAATGAAATATAATCAGTTGAAATAAATATTTAAAGAAATTAAAAGGAAAAATATAAAAAATAAAATATAAATGATAATAAATTAATCAATAATAAAAATGAAAGTAATTAAAAATTCCTTAAAAATATATAATAATTATATAAGTACTAAATAATAAAAAACAATAATAAAATATGAATTTAATATATAATAATAAATATAATAACATTTAATAATTATTAACATTAAAATAATTAACATTATTAATTAAAGCAAAAAAAATTGCAATATATACATATTGCATTTTTTTTGTATATATATATATATATATATATATATGGCTTTGCATATAAACCTAAAAAAAATAATATTTGTATTAATAATTAATGTTTGTTAGATAAGATACAGTACCTGGTGGAGGCTCCAGACCTTTGGCACCAGTAGGAAGAAACCCACCGCTGGCCCATTCAATCATCTGCTGCGTCTGCAGTTCAATACTCTTCCCCGTCTCCGTGTCATCAGCAGACACACACATAGAGAACGGTTTACCGGCACGCATACTCGCCGTCTGAACAGACAACCACGTAAACAACATGAGAAAACGCACACATGCATGCAATAACAAACATGGTAGAGAAATATCATGACTTGCCTGTAAAACTTCATAGATGGCTTTTCTGTACATGGGCTGTTTGTTATAGGTGGGCTGATGAAAAGACGTGCAAAATGTACTCAAGGGCAACAGCTTTTCCACACAAACCTGGCAGACGAGAGGAAGGTCATTGTAACGTCTGTTATCGGCACTCACGAAGGATTCTTATTGGTCGACTGACTCACCACTGAGAATTTGCCATCTCCAAACCACATGACCCAGCGGGTTCCTTCAGCGGCCCGACTACGACCTGTCATCCACCACGACACGATCCGGCCGGGCCACCAGGAGAATCCTCGCAGCTTCCCCCAGATGAGCTCTCCGATCCCGAACCCACGGCCGTCCTGAGAAAACACATAAAGAAACATCAGCGTCAGTGAAATCTCAAAAACTGCAGGTTAAATGACAGCAAAATCTGATTCTTTATAAGAAGAGGTGCTTTGCTAAACTTAATGCACTCTGAGGAAGGAAATTAGGGAACAAAATAAAGCCTAAAATTAAGTCATCCATAAGTCATTTTTCCTTTTTAGCAATGGTTCGAAAAAAACAAACAAAACACAAATAACTTCAGTAAGTCAAAATAAATGTTAAAAGTTTTATTTAAGCTATAATTTCTATAATTTTATATAATGTTTGCTGCAGGACTACAAATTACTTTAAAAAGTAACTAAATTGTACAAAAAAAAAAAAAAAAACCCTACAATTAAGTCATTCATAAGTAATTTTAGCAATTAAAAATAATTGCATTATTCTTGTGTCATTTTTCTTTTTAGCAATTAAAAAAATAATTCTTGTGTCATTTTTCTTTTTAGCAATTAAAAAAAAAAAAATAAATAAAAAAATAAAATAAAATAAAATAAAGTAAAATAAAATAAATAATAATTTCAATAATTTCTATAATTTTATATGATGTTTGCTGCAGGACTAGTAATTTTAGCAATTAAAAATAAATAAATAAATAAATTAATTAATTAAATAAAATAAATGATCAACTTCAGGATGTCAAATTAAACTACAAAGACTACAAATTACTTTAAAAAGTAATTAACTACAAAGTAATAATTTTTTCTGTGATTAATCGCACTGTTTATTTATTGCACTGTACTTCATTGCACCATACTTTGTAATAATCTTAATAAATATATTTAAGCATTAAATCCTTAAAATAATGTAGAATCAACAAATTAAGTATATTTGAATAAAAATGTGTTTAAAAAATTCAAACTAATGTACAATCAAGATAAATTAAGTATTTTTTTCTGATTATTTTTTGTTTTATTTAATTTTTATTTTATTATTTTTGATTAATTTATATGATGTTTGAAGCAGGACTGTAAATAAATTTAAAAAAGGAATTAATTGTACAGTTTTCTGTGATTAATTGTAATATTTGTCATTTAATATTAATTTACAATTATTAATATTATGATTAGTTTTAAGATTCAGCATGACTAGAAAATAATAATAAATATGATTTTTATTGGTTATTATTAAAAAAATATTAAACAAAATTAAGAAATATTTTTGATAACACTATTGTAGTTATTTGTTTTTATTTATAATAATCATAATAAATATATTTAAGTATTTTCCCCTACAAAAAGTTGGGAAAGAACAATATTTGTGTATCCTTTTTAATTAATGTATTATTTTTTATTAATTTATTTAAATACAACTTTTTAAATGTTACATTTTTAAAAAAGTTTAACATTCCAAAAATGAACTTTAATTAAATTAATTTAATTACTAATTACAGCTTTAGTTTGCAGACACTAAATCGAATTTAAATTAATCTACTTTTAATTATATGTTAGATAATAGCTAATCGTGCATATCTAATAAAAAAAAACTTTTTTCTTTTTTTTTTGTGTCACTGAATACCAAAGCATACCCTATTTAAACCAACAAAGAGCTTTTATTTTGACAGAGCTTCACCTCATACTCCATATCCATCTCCGAGGCTCTCGCCATCACTTTGTTGCCACAGGCGACGGGAGGCGGCTCAGGCGTCGTGGCGACCGTCGGGGAGGCGGGGTCAGTGTGCTGCTGCTGAGGTGTGGGCGTGGATGGTAGATTGATGGCTGACTCCTCCTCCTCCTTCTGAGTGCCCACAGCTGATTGGTCGTCCATTATGTCACTCATGGTGGTCACCAGCTGAGCCTTCTCCTCCTTAAAGACACAAAGGCACACAAACACAGGTGACATACAGACACAAACATCCACAGTCTGAAAGGATTTTCACTCGCATTGCTTGAGAATCAAAAACAGAAACTTTATCGAATCATCTTTTTCCAGCAAGACAAAAGACTAGTGTTTGTGTTTAGGTAAATATTGATTTGAAATCACTGTGGAAATGTAGCCTGCAGGTTTTTTACTGTCATATGAGGACAAACTCTTGAGACAGGATGTCTCTGTGTGTATAAGTCTTGTGAATCCTCCAGAATTACTGGTATCCTGGCGGAAAAGTCAATGAAATAAGTGTTTGTTTACATGGATTGTAGAAATCCAACTATCAAACAGTTCAGACTGTTCATAGAACCGCTCCGTTCATTTACAAATTGCTTTGGATAAAAGCATCTGCTAAATGTATAAATGTAAGCGTAGTGAGTGAAAATGCATCTTCATAACTGATTGTTTCTATAGTCTTTTATTGCATGCGTAGGTCCGAAACGCTCAGCAATGCATTTATTTGCTCAAAAATACAGTAAAAACTGTAAAAATGTGAAATAATATTACAATTCAAAATAGCTTATTTCTATTTGAATATATTTTAAAATGTAATTTATTTTTGTGATGCAAAGCTGAATTTTTTAGCATCACTATTCCAGTCTTCATGATCACATGATCCGTCAGAAATCCTTCTAATGAGCTGTTTTGCTGCTCAAGAAACATTTCTGATCATTATCTATGAAAACAGTTGCTTTCCGCAACCTTTAGAAATTTTTCAGAATTCTTAGATGAATAAAACGTTCAAAGAACTGCATTTATTTGAAACAGAAATCTATGGTAACATTATAAATGTCTGTACTGTCACTTTTGATCTATTTAATGCATCTTCACTGAAAAAAACCCCAGTATTAATTCCTTCCAAAAACATCCTACTGACTCCAAACTTTTCAGCAGCAGTGTATGTCTAGTTAAGACTGATTGCGTGCAGATTTGAAGCAATGCTGTGGATTTGGCAGGAGACAGGCGGATTCTGATCTACAGTATCTGATGAGTCCATGATGTCAGCGAGATTCCCATGACTCTGAAAACAACATTACACATCCAGCATTGCTGCCCGCAGGAAAGGAAAGTTACAAATTAGACCTCTTAAATGTCTCAACGGCTTCCACTGGCCATTTTTTATTGTTAAATGTTAAAATACTTTCGTATTTCCCTCATCTAAATGAGTAAACCTTTTATACTACATATACATTTCCCTGAAAAGTCTATTTAAATCACTGCTATGTCAGTTTGAGCATCCTGACATCCTAAAAAACTGCATTTGCTCGACTTACCCTTCATTTAATTCTAAATAACATTAGTGTTAAAGGTGACATATCATGAAAATAATATAATCGGGTCCAGTATTTGAATATCTGGAATCTAAGGGGTGTGGGAAAAAAATCAAAATACTGAGAAAATCGCCTTTAAAATTGTCCAAATGGAGTTTTTAGCAACACATATTACTAATCAAAAATTATGTTTTTATATATTTATTGTAGAAAATGTACAAAATATCTTCATGGAACATGATCTTTACTTAATATCCTAATGATTTTTGGCATAAAAGAAAAATCTATAATTTTGACCCATGCAATGTATTTTTGACTATTGCTATAAATAAACCTGTGCTACTTCTGACTGGTTTTGTGGTCAATGGTTTACCAGTTCTAAAGCTATGGCAAACTGGCAAACTGTTCTGTGGTTGGCTGCACAGACAAGCACAGAACACTATTTAGAGTCCCAACCTCAGAAATGACAATAGAGCAGTGAAATTATTCATTTATTTACTGTATATTACACTGTTGCCACACAGATTTAATATAAACATGCAATTTCTTTCCCAGCTTTATTTATAACTCGTGTTTTTAATATAAACCTGTACGCGTTTGACTGTTTAAGCGCAATAAGACATGAAAGAGAACTTTTAGTTTAGTACTCACACGCTGCGTGACAGAAGCTTTCTGTGTGTGTGTTTTGGATGTGTGCGTTTAGAAAACCTTATATCAGAAGTTTAAACTAAGATGGCTTTAAAATGCATGATTTCAGCATGATAGACATGATAATTAAAACCAAATAGATGTTTTTTGGCAGAGTAACAATGACTGTATGATTTTGAGATCCATCTTTTCACACTGAGGACAACTGAGGGACTCATATGCAACTGTTACAGAAGGTTCAAACGCTCACTGATGCTCCAGAAGTGCATTAAGAGCTGGGGGGTGAAAACTTTGGAACAGAATGAAGCTGTGTACATTTTTCTTATTTTGCCTACATATCATATTATTTTCATTTAGTACTTCCCTTCAGAAGCTACAGAAGATGCTTACATGTTTCCCAGAAGACAAAATGAATTGAATTTACCCTGATCTTCAAATTCAAAGAGTTTTTACCCCCCGACTCTTAATGCATCATGTTTCCTTCTGGAGCATCAGTGAGCGTTTGAACCTTCTGTAACAGTTGCATATGAGTCCCTCAGTTGTCCTCAGTGTGAAAAGATGGATCTCAAAATCATACAGTCATTGTTGGAAAGGGTTCAAATGCACAATAAATGTTGAAAAAACAAAGTTGTGTAGTTTATCTGTTCAGGACAAACAAGGGACTCATGAATAACTACCACTAAAGAAAAAAACACAGCTGTGGATCATTCAGGTAACAACATAATATTAAGAATCAAGCATATGTAAACTTTTGAAAAGGGTAATTTTTATAAATTCAACTTTTATTTTCTCTTGTGGGCTATATGTAAACACCTTTTATGTGAAATATCTTATGCAGATCAGTACTAAACTAAATAACATGCATATTGTATGATCCCTCTTATTTTGGTAAAATAATTAACATTTTACACATTCTGCAAGGTGTACGTAAACATTTGACCTCAACTGTAGTGTGCTTTTTCTCAAGGGTTCACATCATGTGACATGACCTTCCACAGTTTCGTTCTTGATACTTCGGCTTCTTCTTTAACTACTGTATGTGAGACAGTGAAAGCAGCTGTTGGTTTCTCTCGTGTGACCTTTTGCAGGAAGGTCACAAGCGCCTTATATGACCTTTAACCCCACTAAACAGGCCAACCGCAGAGCGGCTAATCGCACCGAAATACAGAGACGTAAAACACAGAAGACAGGCCTGTTTGACGGGTCAGTGGAGACACATAAACTCACTGCGGTCCTGCGTATATTTCACATGAGGGATGGTAACAGAAGAATGATCTGGCATTAAGAACTGCCTCAGCGCCAAATACAGGTTTAAATGGGTGCAAATCATTTGGCGAGCTGAACACAAAGCTCAATCAGATGAATAATCACATATGCAAATGCGTATCATGTTATTGTCGTCTGTGCTGTTGATTACAGACTTGTAATTAGCTTTACAAATTTCAAGTTCAAGAACATGAACACACACCGGCTTAAACCCTAGTGAGCGACCTAAAAGTAATCAGCAAGGATGCATTAAATTGATCAAAAGTGACAGTAAACACATTTAAAATGTTCTGTTTCAAATAGATGCTGTTCTTTTGAACTTTTTATTCATTACAGAATTCTGCAAAAAAAGCTTTCCACAAAAATATGAATCAGAAATACTACTGATAATAATAATAAATGTTTCTTGAGCAGCAAATCAGCATATTAGAATGATTTCTGAAAAATCATGTGACACTGAACACCAGAGTAATGATGCTGAAAATTCAGCTTTGCATCACAGAAATAAATTTCGTTTTAAGAAATATTAAAATAGAAAAGAGTAATTTTAAATTGTAATAAAATTTCACAATTTTACTGTATTTTTGATCAAATAAATGCAGATTTGGTGAGCAGAAAACATGGTGTGGATTCAAATCAGCAGTAACATCTGACAATGTAAATAATGTATTTTATTTTTCTATCACAAATCAAATTAATGTCTTTAAGTCTTATTGTGCATTATGATTTCTCTCATCCATTTTTATATGATTATTCTGTCTTCTCAAATTGTCTGTGATAAAAGAGTTTGATGTTAGCATGCTGCAACATAATTATGACACAAACATATGCAAACCCATTTTCAATGAAAATGATATCAGAAATGTTCACTGAGCAATGCATTCTGGGAGTGCATCGTTCGTGACGAACGCATGCGATGCTGCCCTAGAATTTGGCCAAAACTGACAAGGCAGCATAATGTCGTCGCCGCCTACCTTTTGGAACCTTTTCCTCATTCGAACCGAAACGCACCTTAAAATACAGCCTAAACAGGAAGCTCACTAGGTTTTGGAACAGATCTACTATCTGAATCAGATTGCCTGTCCTCTTCTAGTCGTGTCTCCATGACGGTATAGTGGTTGGTGGTTACCCAGCAGCCCTTTGGCAAACGTCCCAGTGCACCATGGGAAATGCGGTCTTTGACAGATTACCTAATTTCCTGCTGCAGTCCACTTCACTGGCATGCTATAAATGGCGACAGTGTTTCCATGCGAAGACACATAGAAACCGTTCGCAAATCTTCTCGTGTAAAGTGTGTGAACGTCTCTCACTATGACCTGAACACGCCCTCTGACCTCTCGACCCCTGCGATGACCCTTGGCTTTACGACGAGATTCAAGAGCTGAGAGCTTTATGATCGTGACCCAGGCTTGAACGACCTCTGACCCCAACCTCACCATGACCCTAAAGTCTCCCAGGCTCATTTCTATACAAAAGTTACTCCTTTTCGTAAAATACTTAGACACTTTTTCAAACGCAGTTTGGGGTCAGTTAGAGTTTTTGAAAGAAGCCTCTCGTGCTCATAAAGGCTGAATTCATTTGCATTCAGAAATACAGTAAATGTGAAATATTTTTACTATTTAAAGTGGCTGTTTTCTATTTAAATATATTTTAAAATGTAATTTATTCTTGTAATGCAAAGCTGAAGTTTCAGCATCATTACTCCAGTCTTCAGTGTCACATGATCCTTCAGAAATCATTCTAATATGCTGATTTGCTACTCAAGGAACAGTATAAGGTTCCCTGCAGTTTCCTCACAAAACCCCAGGTTGTTCATGAACCTCAGTTTGGGAAACCCAACTTTATCACACCCTGGTGTAAGAATTTAGTCAAATTCCTCACACATAGACAGTGACAGTTTAAGCTGTTTTAGCTGATTTCTGGGATGTGAAAAATGCAGACGGAATCACAGAATCCGGTCATTAAAATGGAATATACTGTATAACGCGGAATGTCACAGAATTTTTGATGAATAAATCAAATAAATATTATAATAAATCTCTTAAATATGATTCCTGTATGTTCTACGTGTGAATGAATGGCGCAGATGTGTGGTTTCTTTTACACACACTGAAGCACACGTAATGCTTGCAGTGTTTTCAGCCACTGCCACCTCAATATGTAAGTACATGAACACATACAACATCTCTAGAACTGCTTTGAGAGTCATTTCATGAGCATTTTATGAAAAACTCATCATGCCATATACAAACAGAAACTTAAAGGTCTTAACAGCAAATGTAATGATAGTACTACTACTAATAATAAAATTATTATTAAAACATTATTTTTTTTATAATAAATTATTATTATAAATATAATTATTATTATTATTTGGCAGAATTTATTTACCAGAAAAATGTAAATACACAACACAGTATTTCTAAAAATAAATAAATAATAAATAAAATAATAATAAATTGATTTTTTGAACAATCAGTTAATTAGAGATGCTTTTGATTATTAAAATTGAATGAAACCATTAAAATGTAATTTAGAAAATTAATGGGGAAAAAAAGAATTTGGTAAAAATACAACAGAATTTGAGAAAAAAAAGAAAAAGTATTTCATAGGGCCTTAAAAATTACATTTTTTGTTATTAAAATTGTAAGAAATTGCTGTTAAGTTGTGTTCGTTTCATGATTTTAATTAATTAGACATGTGTTTTGATTAATATTCTTTAAGTAAAACATTAAAACAGAACCTAGAAAAAAAAAATGGAATCCAGAAAAATTTAAACTGGAAAAACTGAATTTGGAAATAAATAAAACGGAACTTGGGACAAAAAATAAAATGTATTTTATAGTGCCTTAAAAATGTAATTTTTGTAAACATTTTAGAAGTTGCTGTTAAGTTGTGTATTGTGTATCATGAATTCAATTAATTAGACATGCTTTTTGATTAATACTCTTTACATTACACATTAAAACAGAGTCTAGAAAAAAAAACAAAAAAACAATTAAAACAATAAAAACAGAATCCAGAAAAAAAAAAGGAAATAAATAAAACAGAGCTTGGGGAAAAAATAAGATGGATTTCAAAGGGCTTAAAAAATACATTTTTGTTAAAATTCTAATAAATTGCTATTAAGTTGTGTACGTTTTATGATTCCAATTAATTAAACATGCTTTTTGATGAATCTTTTCTTCAAATTAAACATTAAATCAGAGTGTAGAAATCCAGAAAAATTAAAATGGAAAAAAAACAACAACTAAATTTGGAAATAAATAAAACAAAACTTGGAAAAAAATAATAAAATGGATTTCATAGGGTCTTAAAAATTCATTTTTGTTAAAATTTTAATAAATTGCTGTTAAGCTGTGTACGTTTCATGATTTCAATTAATTAGACAAGCTTTTTGGATTAATATACTTTAAATTAAACATTAAAACAGAGTCTAGAAAAAAATAAAACGGTAAAAACAGAATACAGAAAAAATAAAACGAAAAAAGAAAAACAGAATTTTTAACAGAAAAATTAAAATGGAAAAAAAACAACAACTAAATTTGGAAATACATAAAACGACACTTGGGGAAAAAAAATAAAACGGATTTCATAGGGTCTTAAAAAATAAAATTTTAATGAATTGCTGTTAAGTTGTGTACGTTTCATAATTTCAATTAATTAGACATGCTTTTTGATGATTATTTTCTTTAACTTAAACATTAAAACAAAGTCTACAAAAAAATAAAAAATAAATAAAACAGTAAACAATGGAATCTGAATTTGGCTCTATCATAAACGTCATTCAATATAAATAATAGAAATAAATGCATTAAACAGAGAGTATGGAAGAGCAAAAGTAAAAAAAAAAAAATAAAAAATAAAAAAAAAAATCACTTTGAAGTCCAATAACTTAGTTCAGTACAGAATACTAACAGTACTATTTCTTCAGTATGCAGTTTGTATATTGTATGCAGTATGAATTTTTTTACTACTGCATGTGTCAAAGTGCACTGTATACAACAGCATGCACTATATCCCATTGAAACATATTTGACTTGACCTTCAATATCTATGGTTAAAAAAACCCCCATCTTGGCTCATTATTCGATCTGACTGCCAAAACATATGACTAGATGCAAACTGAACACGCCAGCATGCAAAATAACATTACTAAGTCATTATTTAGCATACCACTGATTAAAATGTTTATCAGTGCTACTCTCCTAAAAATAAAGGTTCTAAAAGGTAAAATGTTCTTTACACCAAGAAAAACAATGGTTCTTTTAGTGGAACCAAAATAGTAGTTCTATGGCATTGTTGTGAAAACTGCCGTTTGGAACCTTATTTTAGTTTAAAAGTGTAATGCAGACTGTTGCACTTACTACAGTACATACTATATACTACACAGAAAGTAGTACACTAGCTACAAAAGCTACAGCTCTCATGTTCGGTTTAAAGCGACACACACACTAATGCAAATAGCCAAGTCAGCATTTTCTTCCTTCATTCTCTTGCTAAACACAGACACACACACACACACAGATATCAGTAAATGTGTCATTACCACACAGTTCACACGTACCCACACACGCTGCTGTGTCTGATCGGCCGTCCCACTCAGGTAGCTGTGTGTGTGTGCATGTGTGTGCGCAGGCAAAAAGACACTTTTAAAACAGAGTGGGGGGAGACACACGCGCAGCGTCTTTGTTAGGGAATCGCGGGTCACGTGACTCAGCCCTGATTGGTCACAGAAGGGTTTGCAAAAACGGGGACCAGAAGGGTGTCCGTCGCAAAAAACGAGACGCTGAATGAGGGAAGAGAGACATAAGAAAGTGTGTCTGAGTGTGGGTTTAAATTAGTTAATGATTGATTTCTTCACCGGGAAGGATTTGACTTGACATCTCAGCTGTCAGTGTTACTGAGAAACAAGGAAAAGTTCAATTAGGCAACGATTTATGACTCTAGAATGAATGAAAGAGAGAGAGCGACACACACACACACACACACACTCAGAGGAAAGTCTTTAAGGAAATATAAAAGAAAACACTATTACAAATAATTAAGTTATTCTTTATAGTGTCTTCATAAACTAAACCGCTTCACACACCATGTGTGATTCTCTCTAACACACACACACACACACACATGTTTGTAATCAGGTCTTCATGAAGCGGCGTAGCAGCGCTGCGCCAGAGTTTGATGAGATCCAGAGGCTGCAGTGGGCGGGTTCACCGCGACCCAAGAGAAACAGCCATCGCTGGGTGAGCCGAGGACACGGCAGCCCCTGAAAACCCCCGCGGCCCCGGATAAACATGCGCTTTAATACTTCATCAGACAAAACATCCATTCAGGCCACCTTTGTTTTTATTACTAGGGCTGTTTTGAGCATTAGAAATAATATTACCCATTATTAGACCACCACATCATGGTCAAACCAGAGCCAAGAGTACTACACTCTTAAAAACAAAAGCTCTTTATTGGCACTGATGGTTCTGTGATGAAGCTTTAACATCCATGGAATGTTTACATTCTATAAAAGATTCTTTAGAATTTAAAATGTTCTTTTTAGAACTGAAGGTTCTGAATGGAACCAAAAATGGTTCTTCTATGACATCGCTGCGTAAACCCCCATTGGAACTTTTAAGTTGGCTTGAGAATACATGCTAGTAACACGCTAATCATGTTAGAATCATCTTAGCAACATGCTAGTGACATGCTAATCATGCTAGTAACTTGCTAATCACGCTAGAGACATGATAGTATCTTGCTGATCATGCTAGCAGCATGCTAATCATGATAACAAAATGCTAGTAACCTACTAATCATGCTAGAAAAATGCTAACATGTTAATCATGATAACAACATGGTAATAACATGCTAATCCTGCTAGAACCATGCTAGTAACATGGTAGTAACTTGTAATCATGCTAGAATCAGGTAAGCAACATGATAGTAATTTTGCTACTAACTTGCTAATCACGCTAGTAACATGCTAATCATTCTAGAGACATGATAGTATCTTGCTAATCATGTTAACAACATGCTAATCATGCTAGCCACAGTCTAGCAGCATGCTAATCATGATAACAAAAAGCTAGTAACTTACTAATCATTCTAGAAAAATGCTAACATGTTAATCATGCTAACAACATGGTAATAACATGCTAATCCTGCTAGAACCGTGCTAGTAACATGGTAGTAATTTTGCTAATCATGCTAGAATTTTGCTACTAACTTGTTAATCATGCTAGTAACATGCTAATCATGCTAGAATCATGTTAGCAACATGCTAGTAACATGCCAATCATGCTAGCAACTTGCTAATCATGCTAGAGACATGCTAGTATCTTGCTAATCATGCTAGCAACATGCTAGTAACATGCTAATCATGCTAGCCAGTCTAGGAGCATGCTAATCATGATAACAAAATGCTAATAACTTATTAATCATGCTAGAAAAATGCTAACATGTTAATCATGCTAATAACATGCTAATCCCGCTAGAATCATGCTAGTAACACGACAGTAATTTGCTAATCATGCTAGAATTTTGCTACTAACTTGCTAATCACGCTAGTAACATGGTAATCATGCTAGAATTGTGTTAGCAACATGCTAGTAACATGCCAATCTTGCTAGTAACTTGTTAATCATGCTAGAGACATGCTAGTATCTTGCTAATCATGCTAACAACATGCTAGTAACATGCTAATCATGCTAGCCACAGTCTAGCAGCATGCTAATCATGATAACAAAATGCTAATAACTTATTAATCATGCTAGAAAAATGTTAACATGTTAATCATGCTAATAACATGCTAATCCTGCTAGAATCATGCTAGTAACATGGTAGTAATTTTGCTAATCATGCTAGAATTTTGCTACTAACTTGCTAATCACGCTAGTAACATGGTAATCATTCTAGAATTGTGTTAGCAACATGCTAGTAACATGTTAATCGTGCTAAAACATGCTAGTAACTTGTTAATAATGCTAGAAATATGCTAACAGCATGGTAGTAACATGCTAGAATCATGCTGTTAACTTGCTAATCATGCTAGTTATGCTAGTAACATGTTAATCATGCTATGAACATGCTGGTAACATACTAATCATGATAACAACATGCTAGAAACATGTTAATCATGTTAGAAACATGTTAAAAACAGGCTAATCATGCTAACAGCATGCTAATAACATGCTAATCATGCTAACAGAATGCTAATAACATGCTAACCATGCAAGAATTATGTTAGCAACATGTTAGTAACTTGCTAATCATGCTCGAATCTTGTTAGTAACTTGCTAATCATGCTAGTAACAGACTAGTAACATGCTAATCATTCTGACAATATGTTAGTAACATGCTAGTAACATGCTGATCATGCTAGAAAACATGCTAATCACGCTAACAATATGCTAGTAGCTTGTTATTCATGCTAGAACCATGCTAGTAACTTGTGAACCATGCTAACAACATGCTAGTAAGATGCTAACAACAGCCTATAAAAATGCAAGCAACAAGATAATCATGCTAAAACATACTAACAACATGTTAAATCATGTAAGCAATGTGCTAAATCATGCCAGCAACATCATCTTTCATACTTTTACAACTCCATCAAACTTTCAGGCTAGGCTTTCTCAAGCCAAAGTTTGTTCTCAAACTTTACTCATCTAGTTTTCTAATTGGTAGCTGAAAACATAATCAAATGTGACCCTGGACCACAAAAACAGTTTTAAGTAGTATGGGTATATTTGTAGCAATAGCCAAAAGTGTACTGTATGGGTCAAAATTATCTATTTTTCTTTAATGCCAAAAATCATTAGGATATTAAGTAAAGATCATGTTCCATGAACATATTTTGTAAATTTTGTACCGTAAACATATCAAAACTTAATTTTTGATTAGTAATATGCATTGCTAAGAACTTCATTTGGACAAATTTAAAGGCTATTTTCTCAATATTTAGATTTTTTTGCACCCTCAAATATTGTCCTATCCTAACAAACCATACATTAATAGAAAGCTGTATAATGTATGATGTATAAATCTCAATTTCAAAAACATTTACCCTTATGACTAGTTTTGTGGTCTGTGGTCACAAATTAGCTCAACTATTTTTATAAATGAACACACAAGGTGTTTATTTATGATTCAGCGCAAATCTACCGAGCGAAATTCACACAGGCTTGAATACACACAGAATTATTTTTTATATAAATGGTTGTATTATACCACGAGACTCGTGTCAAAGACCACCCAGAGTCCGTTCACGCGTCATTTGATGCATATTGGACACAAAATGGCAAGCTCAAATCTGATTAGCTGGGCTTTTCATGCAATTTCCAGGAGTACAGGGTGCACCGCTTTTCATCAGTCTGACAGGAGACAGTCGTGTTTACAAAGTTAAGATACGGCTAGAGCTTTTGAGAAAGAACTAGTCGCTGTCAGGTTTCTTATTGAGGAACTTGGTAGCAAATAAATTAGTAGGGGTCGGTAGGATGTTTTTTTTTTGTTTCTGAAAGTCTCTTATGCTCATCAAGGCTGCATTTATTTATCTAAAAATGCAGTAAAAACCATAACATTGTGAAATATTATTACAGTTTAAAATGACTGTGTTCTATGTGAATATATTTTAAAATGTAATTTATTTCTGTGATCAAAGCTGAATTTTCAGCATCATTACGTCTTCAGTGTCACATGATCCTTTTAAAATCATTCAAATATGCAGATTTGCTGCTCAAAGAACATTTATTATTAGTAATGTTGAAAACAGTTGTGCTGCTTCATATTTTTGTGGAAACCGTGATGAATAGAAAGTTAAAAAGAACAGCATTTAATTCTACCCCGCATGTTTGAGACTTATTTGAATAGGAAGTGAATGCTAAACAAAGTAAAACCATAACACAGAACTAAAATAACACATCAGTAACACAGACACTTCAGCGCTTTGAGTTTGTTCAGCACATTCGCACAGCACACACACACTTCTACAGGAAACAGGGCCTCACAGTGTGGCCAAGCACTCCACTACTACAAACACAGTTGCACACACACCCAACCCAACCCAACCGACTTTCCACTGATGTTCACATTCTGCTCACTTCAATGGACAAAACACACACAGTATGCATTCAGCTCAAGAGTGTCAGATACATACCACTCAACATTGCACTAAATTGTTTTCCATTCCTTATAAACACACTCATTTGTATCATTCAGCAGCTTCAGCTGAAGGATGTGAGTTTTCCATACGTCCTTAACTCAACTCGTATCAAACTTCAGCAGCAGACGCTGAGCACTTTCCCTCTTTGTCTCTAAAGGAATGTTCTGGATTCAACACAAGAGTTTGTGGCATAACGTCCAATACCAGAGAAAATGGTTACAATAACATACAGTCGAAGAACATAATGCAACTAGATGAGTAAAGTTTGACAACAAACTTTGAGTTGGCTTGAGAAACCCTAGCCTGAAAGTTTAAAGCAGTTGTAAAAGTGTGAAAGTTGATGTTGCTATTGTGATTTAGCACATTGCTTACATGACTTAACATGTTGTTAGCATGTTTTAACATGATTAGCTTGCTGTTCGCATTTTTTATAGGCTGTTGTTAGCATGATTAGCAAGTTAGTAGCATGTTGCTAGTATGATTAACAAGTTACTAGCATTTGGCTAGTATAGAAAATAGCTGGTTTAACCTTTGCTGGTCTTTTAGCAGGTCTCCCTGCATATGCTGGTAGGTAGCTGGTTTATGCTGGTCCTTAGCTGGTTCATGCTGGTCCTTGACCGGTTCATGCTGGTCCTTGACCAGCAACATGACCAGCAAAAACCAGCAAAGGACCAGCTTAAACCAGCTAAGGACCAGCATAAACCAGCGAAGGACCAGCTTAAACCAGCATCAAAACCTACCTAACCAGCATATGCTGTTTTTTTCACCAGGGCTCCCAGTCTGACCAGTTAAAAGTGGCCAAAACCACTTTAAACTATTTTAAAACCAGCCTGGAAGACCAGCCATTCAGCTTAGGCTGGTTTTAGCTGTTTTTTAAGTAGGGAGTTGTTAAGCTTTGCTATAGCAATAAACAACTTAGATGCACCATAGGTCTCTTTGTATAGAAGTTTTCACCCCCTCAATGAAAGTCTATGGGATTTTAGGTGGATTTGATATTCTGGTTTTTGAAAACCGTAAGTTACAAAGTTACTAGCATGTTGATAGCATGATTAGCATGTTATTAGCATGATTAGCATGTCTCTAACATGTTTCTATCATGATTAGCATATCACTAACATGTTGTTAGCATGATTAGCATGTTGCTATCATGTTGTTAGCATGATTAGCAAGTTAGTAGCATGTTGCTAGTATGATTAACAAGTTACTAGCATTTGGCTAGTATAATTAACAAGTTACTACAATGTTGCTAAAATGTATCGAACGTGGTTAGCAAATGAATAGCATGTTACTAGTATGATTGGCAAGTTACTAGCATATTGTTAACATGTTTCTAGTATAAATAGCATGTTATTAGCATGTTGCTATCATGTTGTTAGTATGATTAGCAAGTTACTAGCATGTTGCTAGTATGATTAACAAGTGTTTAACATACTGCGAGCATGATTAGTATGTTACTAGCATGCTGGTAGTATTATTAGCACGTTACTAGCATGTTTGTAACATGATTAGCAAGTCACTAGCATGTTGCTAGCATGATTACAAAGTTACTAGCATGTTGTTAACATGATTAGCATGTTACTAGCTTGTTGATAACATGTTTCTAGCATGATTAGCATGTTATTAGCATGATTAGCATGTCTCTAACATGTTTCTATCATGATTAGCATATTACTAGCATGTTGTTAGCATGTTTAGCATGTTGCTATCATGTTGTTAGCATGATTAGCAAGTTACTAACATGTATCTAACATGGTTAACAAGTTAGTAACATGTTACTAGCATGATTGGCAAGTTGCTAGCACATTGTTAGCGTGTTTCTAGTATAATTAGCATGTTATTAACATGTTGCTAGCATGATTAGCATGTTAATAGCACATTGCTAACATGATTAACAATTTACTTACATGTTGCTAGCATGTTTCTAACATGGTTAGCAAGTTAGTAGCATGTTACTGTTAACAAGTAACAAGTTAACAAGTAACAAGTTATTAGCAGTTGTTAGCATGATTAGCAAGTCACTAGCATGTTGCTAGCATGATTAACATGGTTAACATGATTAGCATGTTTAGCATGCTTAAACCAACTAAAACCAGTTGATTCGGTTAAAAAAAAAAAACAGTTAAAAAACAGCTAAAACCAGACTGGTTGTCTAGCTTTAGCTGGTTTAAGCTGAAAATAGCTGGTTTAACCTTTGCTGGTCTTTTAGCTGGTGAAAAAAACAGCATATGCTGGTAGGTAGCTGGTTTATGCTGGTCCTTGACCAGCAACATGACCAGCAAAAACCAGCAAAGGACCAGCTTAAACCAGTGAAGGACCAGCTTAAACCAGTGAAGGACCAGCTTAAACCAGCATCGAAACCTACCTAACCAGCATTCCAGCATCAAAACATACCTACCAGCATATGCTGGTTTTTTCACCAGGGCTCCCGGTCTGACCAGTTAAAAAGTGGCCAAAACCACTTTAAACTATTTTAAAACCAGCCTGAAAGACCAGCCATTCAGCTTAGGCTGGTTTTAGCTGTTTTTAAGTAGGGAGTTGTTAAGCTTTGCTATAGCAATAAACAACTTAGATGCACCATAGGTCTCTTTGTATAGAAGTTTTCACCCCCTCAATGAAAGTCTATGGGATTTTAGGTGGTTTTGATAGACCGTTTTTTGAAAACCGTAAGGCGGATCAGTTAGAAAAGATATAGCAACTAACTTCAAACCAGTTTGAAGGTCTGACCCGAGTTTGGTGGTTGTAGCTTTAAAGCTCTAGGAGGAGATACTGACTACATTTTGACTCAAAAGAAGCAGCTTCAGTAAGTTTGCTCTCTCAAGCCAGCTTAAAAAATACAGCTTTTCAAACCCATAAACTGAAAGAAAGTAGCGACAGATTTTTTCTTCAATATTCTAACATTCATTCAGTAAAACAGATCATCAAACAAGAAAAAATGGTGCTGATTAGATGGAAGCAGATCTGAATGTGAGTGTGCGGTCTATTGTAAGAAAGTAGTGGTGTTTAAGTGAAATAAATAATTAGAGAAGTCCGGCATGTAAAATTTAGTCATATTTGAACATTTCAAGGTCAGAAATTCAAATTAAAAATTAAAGCATGCATGGATGAATCGTTCACAATAAGAGCTGAAACACACATTTTGAGTCATCAGAGTCAATTTCCTTTTCATGCCAACTCAATCATTACTCATAAGGCTACCATGATACTAATCTTTCCTCTTTCAAGTTACCTCATAAATAGAACAAATCTGATAACGTTTGCAGAATTTTCAGGCAATAATACAAGAAAATGACTTTTCAGACAGTTAAAAAAAAACATGCATTACGTAAGTGATAAGTAACCAGTTCATCCACCTCATATAATGCAATTTAAAGTCAGAAATTATTCAAATACAGTTAAGGTCAAAGTTTACATCCCCCCTTTCAGAATCATTAAAAATGTTAATTATTTTAACAAAATAAGAGGGATCATACAAAATGCATATTATTGTATATTTAGTACTGAGCTGAATAAGATATTTCACATAAAAGATGTTTACATATAGTCCACAAGAGAAAATAATAGTCGAATTTATAAAAATGACCTCATATGATATTTAGGCAAAATAAGAAAAATGTATACATCTTCATTCTGTTCAAAAGTTTTCACCCCCCGGCTCTTAATGCATCGTGTTTCCCTTTGGAGGATCAGTGAGCGTTTGAACCTTCTGTAATAGTTGCAAATGAAAATAACATGCATTTTGCACGATCCTTTGACTTTTACACAAATGCTGTGGATAGACTGTAAATGCATATATTTATTTGCTTATTTTCATTGCCATACCAGAATCTGTGGCTATTTTCATGCAAGATCAATGTATTTTAAAAGAAAATGCTGGCAAAATGAGTCGCAAAAATTAGTTATTTTTATTTTCACAGTCTTCATTTAAAAACCTTTAAAATTATGTATGATTTGGTGGAATGGACCATCGACCCATTTGAGTCAGCAAAGTCAATTTTGAGAAAAATTGAGTTAAAGTTATTTGAAGACTCGAAACAGGTGAACTATTTCCAGTACAGAACTTAATAGGATGTTGCGCATGCGCGACTGAACAAATCATCTCGGGGAGTTCTTCCCGAGTCACATTAAAGATTCATTCATAATGAAAGAATAGTTCAAGAACGACCCATTACTAATTTGTAGCATCGTGCAAGAGTCTGTGCTACACGAGCTCTTGTGCTTAAAAAGTATACTTCCTCGGCTGGGATCATTTAGAGCCCTTTGAAGCTGCATTTAAACTAAATTTTGGAAGTTCAAAATCGGGGCATCAGTGGAGTCCATTATATGAAGAAAAATCCTGAAATGCTTTCCTCAAAAACCATAATTTCTTTACAACTGAAGACAGAAAGACATGAACACCTTAGATGACAAGGGGGTGAGTACATTATCTGTTAATTGTTGTTCTGGAAGTGGTGTTCACCTTTAAGTAATAAAAGCAAACAGGCTAATCAAATGTAAAAATGACTTTAGTGTAATCACAAATAAACTGATAGATGATCAATACAGTACCAGTCAAAAGTTTTTAGACAGTAAGATTTTTAATAATTTTAAAGAAGTCTCTTCAGCTCACCAAGCCTGCATTTATTTGATCCAAAGTATAGCAAAACAGTAACATTTTGAAATATTTTTACTATTTAAAATAACTGGTTTCTATTTGAATGTATTTTAAAATGTCATTTTAAAATTTTTTGCATTATTACTTCAGTCTGCAATGTCACATGATCCTTCAGAATTCATTATAATATGCTGATTTGCTGTTCAAGAAACAATTTATTAAAATGATTATTAATATTTAAAACAGTTGAGTACATTTTTTCAGGCTTTTGTAACATTATACACTATAGCATTTATTATTATTTTTGTTTTTGGGAAAGAAATTATATAAATTAATACTTTTATTTAGAAAGGACGCTTTAAATTGATTAAAAGTGATGATAAAGACATTCATAATGTTACAAAAAAATCTATTTCAAATAAATGCTGTTCTTCTGAATTTTCTATTCTTCAAAGAAACCTGAAAAAAAATACTCAGCTGTTTTTAACATAATAATAATGATAAATGTTTTTTGAGCAGCAAATCAGAATATTGAATATTTTGAATCACAGAAATAAATTACATTTTAAAATATATTCAAACAGAAAGCTGTTATTTTAAAGAGTAAAAATATTTCAGAACCTTGGATCAAATAAATGCAGGTTTGCTGAGCAGAAGAGACTTCTTTAAAAAACATTAAAAATCTTATTGTTCAAAAATGTTTGACTGGTGGTGTATATTAAGACCTACTGTAATGCACAGATCTAATATAATATTAAACACCAGATGTTGTTTAGATGTTTAATTAATATGTGGAGCATTGGGGTCACAAGAGACGGGCTTAATAAACTGATTTTTGTGAAAACCATACATTTTTAGCTCAAGATTAGACTCATTGTGCCAGCACGAGTCACAACACAGTGGTAATGAAAAACAACAACTGACAACCAACTCACATCATTACAACAAACATTAAATACGACTTTGAAAGATTGTAAAAAAAACTGTACTGTACTTCTGGTGTCTCTCTGACCTTCTCCTTCCTCCAGCGAGCGAGCCACTCCTCTTTCTCTCTGCGGCTGATGTGATAGGGGTCTCCGGCCTGGAAGGTCTCTCTTTGTACGGGACGTCTCCGCAGACTAATGTCCCAGCCCTGCCGGCCCCTCAGACGACCCCCGTCGCTCTACAAGACAAACACGGCTCTCTTAGCTGTCTGGGAATACACATATTGTAAATAACAGACTCAACCAGCTCACGCTTTCATGACCTTTACATGTTTTGAGGCGACCTGTGGGTTTCAGAGCGCTGATGTGACACCAAAACTCACTTTATGGATAACAAAGTGACTTTCGCAAACACTCGTTTTGCAGCGTAAACAAATGTGTGTATGTTTGTGAATTACAGTGCGTACGTAGCCCTTATAAAACACCCGTAACGTGTTCGACAGCCTGTAAACACATTTCTTTGGCATGTTACGACTCACAGCGCCGCTCGGGCCAAGTTTCGGCTTTACACATTCATGTCTTTCACATAAACACAGCCTGAAACGTTCCATCAGTGCGTCGCCTATTTCCCGCGATCCGTGCCGAGCTGGAGCGGATTAATCAATCACAGATGGTCAACTCTTTGTGATGTATTAACTAGACCTTTCTGAACCCCTCGATTGGGTCTAGATAACCAATTAGTTTAAGTTTAAACCAGTCCTCCAAGCATAGTCTTGCACCGGGCTGCAATATTCATCCAAGCAAAACTGAAATCACTACATGACTTACTGTGGTTATCTAAAGTTGCCATTTAAGCAAGTAAATATACACGCTGCACATTTCAGAGTGAAGCGCCGCACTGTTCGCTTACATGCGAGCAGCTCATGATCCAGTGTTTTCAGTTTCTCGTTTTGTAGTAAATTTACTTTATGAGTCTGGGTCGATTGTAATCTGCATTTGAAAATTCTTTCCAAAGTTGTACTGAGAAGCGCTTAAAAACTGTCTGTTGTCAACAACAAAGAAGCTTTAAGGGTTGCCTGCAGTTTTCCAGCAAAATATAAGCATTTGAAAGTAAAGAAATGAAGAAATATTAGCATTGTAATTAGTGTTGTAATTTTACAGTTGTACTGTAAAATAAAAATATTTCTTAATTTGCATATAAATATTTATACATCTTTTGATTTTACAGTGGAAAATATAATATTAATATTTTGTTTGATAGTTTTGTTTAGTAATAATAATGATGATAATGATAATAATAGTAATTATTATTACTATTATTATTATATTTTTGCATTTTTATTATTATTATGTAGTAATATTAATAAATAAAGCAAACATTATTTGGCAAAATTGTGAAGCCTTATAAACAAGCAGAGCAAACCTGGAGCTTAAAATAAAATAAATTGCAATATTAATATTTCTTATTTTTTTATTTAGTAATAATAAAAATTACTGTTGTTATTATATAATTATAATGATATATAAACCACACTTTTTTGGGCAAATTGTACAGCTCTACAAACAAGTAGAGCAAACCTGAAGCTTTAAAAGATAATAAAAAATAAATAAATAAATAAAATAAAATAAAATAAAATAAAATGTATTGCAATTTTAGTTGTACTGTAAATTTTCTTAAATTTGCTTAAATACTTCTTTATTTTCAATTTTGCAGTTGTACTGTAAATATTTTTTTAAAGTGAATTATTACAATAGTAATATTTCTTTTTTCTTTTTTTTAGTAACAATAAAAAATATTATTGTTATTATATAATCATAGTGATATATAAACCACAATTTGTTGGCCAAATTGTGCAGCTCTACAAACAAGCAGAGCAAACCTGGAGCTTTTGAATAAATGAATACGGTAACACTTCACCATGAGTTTCTATTAGTTAGTGCTAATAGTTAATATATTAACTAACATGAATGACCAATGAGCAATACATTTATTACACTATGTATTCATGTTCGTTAATGTTAGTTAATGAAACACAGTCCTTCATTGTTCTTGCGTAATTCAGTGCATTAACTAATGTTAACAAACACAGCTTTTGATGATAATCAGTTAGTAAATGTTGAAATTAACATTAAGATTAATAAAGTATTGTTCATTCTTAGTTCAGTAGTTAACTGATGAACACTATTGTAAAGTGTTACCATAAATGCATAAATAAATATTTATTAAAATTAGATTTAAAAAAAAAAAAAAAAAATCAATATGATTTTTGTCTAAATGATGCAGCCCCAATTCTGTAAATGTAATTCTCAAATTTTATTACGTTCCTTATTTGATAGTGCTTTACTGTGTTTTGAGTCCTCACCTCTCCTCTGCTGGTGTCGCTGCTGGTGTCGTCCTCCTCTACGTCTGAAAGACAAACACACAGGTCATTTAGAAGAAAACAAGGCTAAAAGAAAAAGCAGACACAGATGGAAAACGCTCGGCCAACGCATTGACGCAGATCTTCATTAATGTGGAAGTACTTAAGGGGGCGATATAGCTAATGTCAAATGTCTGTTCCATTAAATAAAACATTTATTAGTCAGGTAACTAGCTATAAACATGTTGACAGTTGAAGAGTGTGTTATTGTATTTACTACACTGTTCCTGAAAGACAATACTGAATGGAGAATAGTTTACGCTGCAATAGCGCACCGTGCCATTGTTTTAAATCACATTATAAATGGTATGTTCTGATACATTTCATATGTGAAATCGTTCAGACTGACTGAACTATAGACAGGTGACTCACGACGCTCCGGGTGCACGAGTTTCCGCCGCCCTCGCTTTTTCCGTGGAGTGGAAGGGGCGGAGTCTCCGTCCGCTCCGGGGGACGTGTCTGTGCCGTTCTGGTGGGTGGAGTCAGGGGAGGAGTCGTTCTGCTCCAAGTTTTGTGAAACCCGACTCTCTGTTTCACCGTTGCACCCCGCCCGTTTCATACAGGCCACGCCCTCAATCACACGCCCACAACTATCCACCTATCAGAAAATAGACAGAGAGAAAATGACTCAGACAGGGCATAGACGGAAATGTAAGTTCTGGATGAGACGGGGGGGAATGAGAGTAGGGACTGTCCCTAATTTTACATTACCACCTGAATTTCTGCAGACTAGCAGATGAATATCTTTGATCTAAACCATCTGTCCTATGAATCAAGTTTTTTTTTCTTCTGCTCGCCAAGCCTGCATTTATTTGATCCAAAGTACAGCAAAAGCAGTATTATTGTGAAATATTTTTACTATTTTAAATAACTGCTTTCTATTTGAATATATTTTAAAATGCAATTTATTTCTGTGATCAAACCTGAATTTTCAGCATCATTACTCCAGTGTTCAGTGTCACACGATCCTTCAGAAATCATTCTAATATGCTGGTTTGCAGTTCAGGAAACATTTTTTATTATTATTGTCAATATTTAAAACAGCTGAGTACATTTTTTTGAACAGAAAGATCCAAAGATGAGCATTTATCTGAAATAAAAAGCTTTTGAAACATTATACACTAAACCACTCAAAAGCTTGAAGTCAGTATATATCTATATATATTTATTTTGGGGCAATGAAATTCTAGAAATTAATACATTTACTTAGCAAGGATGCTTTAAATTGATCAAAAGTGATGATAAAAGACATTTATAATGTTACAAAAGATTTCTATTTCAGATAAATGCTGTTCTTCTGAACATTCGATTCATCAAAGAAACCTGAAAAAATTCTACTCAGCCGTTTTCAACATAATAAATGTTTTTTGAGCAGTAAATAACAGGAATAAATTACATTTTAAAATATATTCAAATAGAATACAGTTATTTTAAATAGTAAAAATGTTTAAAAATGTTACTGTTTGACGTATTTTGGATTAAATAAATGCACTTTTTTATAAAAAAATAATTTTACTCTCCAAAAACGTTTGACTGGTAATGTACTTCTATCCTCATTTCTTTTAATTAGCATTAAAAATACTACAATTATAAATAATAATTATTATTTGTATAAAATTTAAATTAGTACAATAAATAAATATTATTTTGATATGTTAATAATAAGTGAATAATAATAAAGTATTGTAAAATCACCATAAATATTTTATAATTAATAATAATAATAATAATAATAATAATAATTTTTTATTTGTTTATTTATTTAAAATTAATTTTAACTTAATTTAATTAAAAAATATATATAAATGTTTAATTGTATTGAATTTCATTTGGGTAAAATAATGTCACCACTGCCTGACAAGAGAGAACCATGAACATGTGAATGTGTGATTAAATTATTTAAATAGTTTAGTAAATAGTTTAGTAAGTATATATAAGTATATATATGAGTAATACTGTAGCAAATATTTTATCTCAGAGGGCTGACAAAAAAAGGAAACCCTTTTTTATAAATGAACTTCTTAAAAGTCTCTTTTCATCTCTCTTTTCATTACACTTTTACATCTGTAGCTTCTATACAACTCTAGCTTACTCTTAAAACATGATTTTCAACCGCTGTTGGCTTTCACGGCATAAACTGCATGCAATATTCCTCATTTGTTTTTTGTTTTTAGTTAAAAACACCTTCTAAATGTTAAATGTAATATGCATAGATTCATATTGCATAAGACACATATATCAAGGTGCAGTGACACATTAGTGCTAATGGAGTCACAGATCAGCCAAAGGTCAGTCTACAGTTTGTATTGCATTTTAAAGATGCATTACAAATGCTTTATACTTCATTGCAAATGCATGCATTTACCTCTTTAAAACACTTAATCAAAATGAAGCCACATTCAAAACCATTTTGCTGCCATGATGTGACATATTTCTGAATGAAACAGGATATTCAATGAGACAAAACATGATTTTATCTACCAGGAATTATGTCTTCAAAATAATGTGCATTTAGAAAGCAAACAGGGTTGTGGTTGATTTTATGTCAACTTTATCATCCATCAATGAAGAAATCAAGCAGGAAATCGCTAAAATGTTTTGCGGCTGCCGGGACGTCCTACAGAGCGACGCTGTCTGCTAACTTTATGATGGACAATAAAAGTCTCTCAGGTTCAGTACGACGAGTGAGTTTTACTGCTGTCTGTGAGTTAATAGATGCCAAAAGTACTCGTATGCGCGTATGAATCAGTGCAGTCGCACACACATTAGTTCATTAGAGCGATCTACTGATGTCTTTAATCAACAGGTGAGAAACTCTATAAACCTCAAAGGACCAGGTGTTTCAAACCCAAGCACACACACTTTCTCCACTCTTTTTTATAGAATAAAGACACATACGCTTGAGTATGTGAATGCATACGCTTCCAACCACAGAAGGGCAATCTCATGCATCCAAAATGGGTCAAAACACAAACCGAGCCGGTTGCAAGCATTCATCAAAGCGTTCATTGCGCTTGCGCACTCGTGTGGAGCGTGTCTGGCCTGAAGCGAAATATATTACGCAACTGAAACACCATGAATGTGGCAAGATCAAGGAGATGATATGAATCAAACGGTTCAGAGGAGCGACTGTACATTAAAGTGGGTAACAAGCCCTCTGGCGAAGGAGTGTGTTTAACATTCATTTACCGAACAAACACTGCAATTCCCACAAGCCTTCTGTGCATTTAGATTAAGATATGGCTGTGATGGTTTTATTAGATATCGGTAGTACATTTTGAAGTCTGTTTGCCTGGCACTTTTGCAATTTTGTTATTTATGATAACGTACAACCAGTCTGTTGATATGATAAATGCGTGTTTGAAAAGTACTGAGGGGTTTCGGGTAAATGTAAGACTTTTAAAGATTTTTAAAGGATTAGTTCAATTCCAGAACAAAACTTTACAGATAATGTACTCACCCCCTTGTCATCCAAGATGTTCATGTCTTTCTTTCTTCAGTCGTAAAGAAATGTATTTTGAGGAAAACATTTCAGGATTTTTTTTTCCATATACTGGACTTCAATGGTGCCATCAAATTTGAATTTCCAAAATGTAGTTTTAAATGCTTCATAGGACTCTAAACGATCCCAACCGAGGAATAAGGGTCTTATCTAGTGAAACGGTCAGTTATTTTCTAAAAAAATTACAATTTATACACTTTTTAACCTCAAACGCTCATCTTGTTTAGTACTGTCATGAGTTCACACAGAGCTAAACAAGACAAGCGTTTGAAGTTGAAAAGTATATAAATTGTATATATATTTTTTTTTAGAAAATAACCAACCGTTTCGCTAGATAAGACCCTTATTCCTCGGTTGGGATCGTTTAGAGCCCTTTGAAGCTGCATTTAAATGACATTTTGGAAGTTAAAATTTGGGGGCACCTGCACTGTAAGTCCATTACATGGAGAAAAATCCTGAAATGTTTTCCTCAAAAAACAATTTATTTACAAGTGAAGAAAGAAAGACATAAAAATCATGGATGACAAGGGGGTGAGTACACTATCTGTAAATTTATGTTCTGCCATTGGGGTAAGGAAAATAAACTTTTCGATAAGAAAATAAGTTTATTTGTTCTTGTTTTAAGCATAAACCTTTTTCGTTTTGATAAATTGCTCAGAAAACAAAACTTAATGCGTTCATTTTGCATACACTGTAAAAAAAAAAAAAAACACAATTTGTTGAGTCAGCTTAAAATAATTTGTTACCCTGCTGCCTTAAAATTTTAAGTTCAGTCAACTAAAATAAGTTTATTCAACTTGAAATGTTAAGTTGTACTAAGTAACAACTGAAATATTTGTGTTTGCTAAACTTAATCGATAGGTAAGTAACACAGCTGCCTTAAAATTTTAAGTTGGTTCAACTCAAATATCTAAGTTGTCACTTAGTATAATTTAACATTTCAAGTTAAATAAACTTTTCTTTGAGTTGACTGAACTTAAAATTTTAAGGCAGCCAGGTTACAAATTATTTTAAGTTGACTCAACAAATAGTTTTTTTACAGTGTGTCCTATCAATATATATTGACTTAAGGAAGTTTTGATTTTGTACTGGAAAACAAAACACAAAAAATACTGAGTAAGATATTCATTTTTTTCTGCAATGCACACATCTTTTAATGCCATGAACTGTTTAAGGCCTTAATCTGTTGAAAGGTGAATTTTCAAGACCTTTTTAAGAGCCGCTGATAAAAAAAAACAAAATTAAAAACAATGATATTTTTATGTTTTATACACATACACACACACACACACACACACATATATATATATATATATATATATATATATACATATATACACACACACACATACATATATATATATATATATATATATATATATACACACACATAAAATATATATAATACATATACAAAAAGTAATTTTTTTTTATTGTAACCTATTTTAAAAAATAAAACTTTCATATATTCTAGATTCATTACATGTAAAGTAAAACATTTCAAAAGTTTTTTTGTTTTAATTTTGATCATTAGAGCTTACAGCTCATGAAAGTCAAAAATACAGTATCTCAAAATATTAGAATTGTGACGAGTGGGGCGGGGCCGAGAGCCGTGGGCACGGAACGAGGCCGGTGGAATATGATGATAATGAGCGACACCTGCGCCACTCACCAGTCTTGAGTCCTACGAAGGAGCTCCAGAAGGATAAAAGGAGGAGCGACGACAGTGGAAGATGAGAGAGGACCAGGCCTGGACTTCATTTTGTGTTTTGTGTACGGCAGTCGTCCATGAGGGGCTGCCACTTTACTTCTGTGTATATTTTATTATTAAAGTGTTTAAATGTTCGCCGGTTCCCACCTCCTTCTTCCCATTCTACGAACTTCTTTACAAGAATATTTACATTTGAGTTTCCAGTTCCAGGTATCTCTTGTTTGAAACCACATTAATGGGCAAGACTGCTGACTTGGCAATGGTCCAGAAAACAATCATTGACACCCTCCACAAGAGAGTAAGTCACAGAAGGTCATTACTGAATGGGGTGGCTGTTTACAGAGTGCTGTATCAAAGCACATTAAATGCAAAGTTGACTTGAAAGAAAGGGCAAAGGTTGAGTAGGCAAAGGTGCACAAGCAACAGGGATGACCGCAAACTTGAGAACACGGTCAAGTAAAGCCGATTCAAACACTTGGGAGAGCTTCACAAGGAGTGGAATGAAGTTGGAGTTAGCGCATCAAGAGTCACCATGCTCAGACGTCTTCAGGAAAAGGGCTATCAAGACAAGCACCGTCAGAACTATCTTACCTGGGGTAAGGAGAAAAAGAACTGGACTGTTGCTCAGTGGTCTAAAGTCCTCTTTTCAGATAAAACAATTTGCATTTCATGTTGAAATCATGGTCCCAGAGTCTGGAGGAAGATACTGGAGAGGCACAGAATCCAAGCTGCTTGAAGTCCAGTGTGAATTTTCTGAAGTCAGTGATGATTTAGGGTGCCGTGACGTCTTCTGGTGTTGGTCCATTGTGTTTTATCAAGTGCAAAGTCAGTGCAGGTGTCTACCGGGAGATTTTGGAGCACTTTATGCTTCCATCTGCTGACAAGCTTTATGGAGATGCTGATTTCCTTTTACAGCAGGACTTTAGCACCTGCCCAAAGTGCAAAAACCATTTCCAAGTGGTTTGCTGACCATGATATTACTGTGCTTTATTGACCAGCCAACATACCTTGACCTGAACCCCATATGGAATCTATGGGATATTTTCAAGAGAAAGATGAGAAACAGTCGATCCAACAATGTACAGACGATCTGAACGCTCAATAGTGCCACAGGCTGATCACTTCCATGGCACACTTCACTGATGTTGTAATTTATGCTGTATTGAGTGCATAAATGAACATACTTCGAAAAACTTGAACTTTTCTGTTTTGCAAATCCATTTTGCAATCCTTAGGAAATATTCTAATATTTTGAGATACTGGATTTTTGACTTTCATGAGCTGTACGCTCTAATCATCAAAATTAAAACAAGAAATAGTTTACTTAATTTTATATTAAATTTTATTTAATATGTAATAAATCTAGAATATATGAAAGTTTCAGTTTTTAAAATAAGTTACAATAAAAAAATAACTTTTTCATATTCAGAATTTTTTTAAGATGTACCTATATATATTTATTTATTTTAATCCACAGATACTACAATTCTCGTCAGTACAGTAAAGCTAATAATTACTTCCATGAAATAGATAATTATAAATAAATGCCTGACTAAAAAACAATGATATATATATGTGTGTGTGTGTGTGTGTGTGTGTGTGTGTGTGTGTGTGTGTGTGTGTGTGTGTGTGTGTGTGTGTGTGTGTGTATATATATATATATATATATATACACACACACACACACACAAATATATATATACATATATACACACACACATACAGATACAATGTCACATATAATATTTATATGAAATCATATTCAATATAATGAAAATTATAATGAAAATTATCACATTATTTAGTAAAAAACAATCTCTAAAGCATGGCCTTTTCCCTTTTTTTCTAGATTTGTACTAATATTAAGATTATAATTTTCAGCTATGGCTGCTTGATTACAATGATGCCTCTGACTGTAAAATTCACCCCTTAAAATCTCCAATTTCACAGCAAATATACCAATAATAAGACAAAGACTGAAAGACTGAAAATTATCAATACTTCATTCTTAGCTGGCTCTATTCTAGTATCTATCACAACTTATTTTTGAGTGAACATCCTGCTTCAAATGAAAAAAATACATCACATTACGGAAATAAAAGCATTGCGAACAGCGTTTAACACCGACTTCAAGCATGAGCAAGCTTAGATCAAAAGAGACAGTTCAGCAGAAAAATCATTTTAAGCACGACGACTTCTTTCTTCCGTGAAACACAGAAGACAATTTAAAGAACTTTGTTGTCAATACAATCAAAGTTGTGTAGGATCCCACTGACTTTTATTACATGGACAAATAAAACTCTGAGATACTTTGATATGAAACGACACGAGGCTCAGTAAATGATGCAACGAGTCTTTTTCTTTTTTTTAAGTGAACTGTCCCACTTCAGTCAAGCATGTCTACACGTTTGAATGGCTGTGTATGTGAGCGCTTTCCTCCTATCAAACATTCAGCGTCTGTTTTGCACATTAACGCTTGAGTTTTGCAGATCAAACCCTAATGCGATTACGATCATTGCGATGTCCATCTGAAAAAACAAATAACGATACACTGATGAGAACTTACCATCATCAGAAACCAGCAGGCAACAGCACCTCGTCTTTCTAACACACTCTCTCTCTCGAACGTTGACTTCCTGGCAGTGAGCATGTTGGCTGCAACCCTCTTCCTGAGTTCCTGTCTTACGTGCCAAGGTTATTATAGTTTTGCTTTTTTAAATTCGTTTTATTTTAATATCGTTTTGAAATTTGCAATAAAATTTAGTGTCGTTTTTATTAGTTTCATTAATTATTGTGTTAGTTTTAGTTTAGTTTTTATTTTGTGAGCACATTTCTATTTCGTTTATATAGATTAGTTTCACTTTGCTGTTGTCAGATAACGGGTCAGGTGTTTTTAAGCGGCCTACTGTTGGTGCAGCACCCGTGCAGGACTCTGTTTTAAACTGTTTTCATCTATCTGTCAGATATCTTCACATCTCTGATGCACCATTTACAGGTAGGCTATTTTCCTAAACTGCCACACAGCATACATTTTTCCGCCACCAGACAAGAGTGTAATTATTACGAAAACAGTTATTTATTTTTGATAATTATTATTTTATTTCAGTTAGTTTTTCAGTAACTGTTGTTAGTTTCGTTTCATTTCAGTTTTTTTTTATTTATTTGTTATTTTTATTTTATTTCAGTTACGAAAATGTTTTTTGACCAATCATTTTCATGTTAGCTTTAGTTTTCATTTACGAAAATAACCTTGTTGTGTGCTTACCGCAAGTGTTACATTCACTGCCATTAATAAAGCCATTGGAAGAGCCAGAACGTTTTTTAATACAGCTGAGGTCAAAAGTTCACATACACCTTGCAGAATCTGCAAAATGTTAATTATTTAACAAAATAAGAGGGGTCATACAATAATGCATGTTATTTTTTATTTAGTACTGATCTGAAAAAACATATTTTTCAATAAAGATGGTTACATATAGTCCACAAGAGAAAATAATAGTTTAATTTATAAAAATGACGCTGTTCAAAAGTTTACATACACTTATATATGTATAATTCTTAATACTGTGTTGTTACCTGAATGATCCACAGCTGTTTTTGTTTTGTTAAGTGATAGTTGTTCATGAGTCCCTTGTTCGTCCTGTATGATATTGAGATCCATCTTTTCACACTGAGGATAACTGAGGGACTCATATGCAACTATTACAGAAGGTTCAAACACTCACTGATGCTCCAGAAGGAAACACAATGCATTAAGTTGAATGCCGGGGGTGAAAACTTTTGGAATTTGAAGATCAGGGTAAATTTAACTTATTATGTCTGCTGGGAAACATGTAAGTAGCTTCCACAGCTTTTGAAAGGCAGTACTAAATGAAAAGTACTAAATTATATTTAGGCAAAATAAGAAAAATCTACACATCTTCATTTCGGTTCAAAAGTTTTCACCCCCCGGCTCTTAATGCATTGTGTTTCCTTCTGAAGCATCAGTTAGTGTTTGAACTTTCTGTAATAGTTGCATATCTCAAAACCATAGTCCCTGTTGGAAAGGGTTCAAATGCACAAAAATGCTGAAAAACCAAATAATTTGTGGGACCTGAAGGATTTTTCTGAAAAACAGCAGGCAGGTAAACTGTTCAGGACAAACAAGGGACTCATGAACAACTATCCCTAAACAAAAAACAGAGCTGTGGATCATTCAGGTAACAACACAGTATTAAGAATCAAGTGTATGTAAACTTTTTTATAAATTCAACTATTATTTTCTCTTGTGTACTGTATGTAAACGTCTTTTATGTGAAATATCATATTCACGTCAAGCAGAACCTGATTTTACCAAGAACGACATGTTCCTGGATCAACATCTTTGTTGACCCTGGAACAAAACTGTGATTAACCAATCAGATTTGAAAAAACAGTTTATAGTTGTTGTGAAGTTTAGGCTTACAATCAGTGTTTGGTTTTTGTACAGCAGTGTCATTCATCTATCATTTCCTCTGATTTTAGGGAATACTCATGGGTAAGGTTAGGTTTAGGTGTAAGGATGTGGTCAAGATTACATTTTTGGATTAAAATGTTGTTCCAGGGTCAACAAAATATTCCAATGTTGACCCAGGAACACGTCTAACTCAGCAAAATCAGGACGTGCTTCAGGTCAGTGCTAAAAAAAAAATAACATGAATTTTGTATGACCCCTCTTATTTTGGTAAAATAGTTAACATTTGGCAGATTCTGCAAGGTATATGTAAACTTTTGACCTCAAATGTATAACTCTGATTGTATTTGTCTAAAAGAAGAAGGTCATATACACCTAGGATGGCTTGAGGGTGCATAAACTATGAAGGGATTTTTTTTTATTATTTTGGGTTGAACTATTACTTTAACTTAAAATAGAGTTTAATGCTGATTATTATAGTCAAATACATGGGACTTAAAGGGACAGTTTATGCAAAAATGATCATTCTGTCATCGTTTACTATCCCTGTATGAGTTTCTTTCTTCTGCTGAACACAAAAGAAGATATATATTTTGAGGGATGTTGGTAACCAAACAGTTGCTGGTAGCCATTGACCTCACTAGTGTTTTTTCCATACTATGGAAGTCAATGGCTACCGTCAGCTGTGTGGTTACCCACATTCTTCAGAAAGAAAAACTGATGTAGGTGTGGAACAACTTGAGGGTGAGCAAATGGTTTTCATTTTAGGGTGAACTATCCCTTTAAGACAAAGGCAAGTCTTTCCATTAAAGGAACAGTTCAGCCAGGAAATGGAAATGGAAATTATTCACCGTCATGCCATTCCAAACCTATATATCTTTCTTTCACTTTTTCCGTTACAGACAAAAGGCGTTTAGAAGAAGTATTTTAAATGAACTTAAATCAAGGCAGATGCTGCTGAGATCCAAAACAAGCCAAAAACACACTCATTACTATATTTTCTGAAAGAAGTCTCTTCTGCTCACCAAGGCTGCATTTATTTGAGCAAAAACACAGGAAAAATGGTAATATTGTGAAATATTTTTACAATTTAAAATGGCTGCTTTCTGTTTGAATATATTGTAAGATGTAATTTATTCCTGTGATCAAAGCTGAATTTTCAGCATCATTACTCCAGTCTTCAGTGTCACATGATCCTTCAGAAATCATTCTATTATGCTGATTTGCTGCATATTAAAGTATTAAGTTCTTTAAAAAAATGGAATGACATGAGGGTGAGTAAATCATGACAGGATTTAAATTTTTGGCTGAACTGTCTCTTTAAATCAGCACATGTAGAGCACAGCCACACGGGGCTGAAGCTAGTATCTCATGCAATATTTGATCAGCTGCTCATTTTTCAATCACGGCTCACAGACATTCAAATCAGCTCACATACACGCCAATGAACCACTGCCATAAAGAAGACAAGGCAATGAGCATGCTATGCATGTATATTATTTATCCATAAACACGCATGTTTTGTAAAGTTGTGTTCACATGTGTGCCGTAGTTATGCGTATGGCATGCGTGCATGTACTCACTCCTGGTGCTTTGCGTTTTCGAGCGGGTCGTCCGACTCTTCGTGTTGGTGTGTCCGTCACTCTTTCTTCATGTGTGACCTCACACACTTCCTGTGCTGTCTCTGGACTCTGAAACAAACAAATACACAAACACATCAGAACTACAACAAACACACACACACTGGCTTTTGTCTTTCATTTGTAATCTGAGATATCAGTGATACTGGCTCAAAGCTGAACTATACTACCACAAGATTTTCATGCTCTCTAAAATATTCTCTATTTGAAATATATTTTGACATAGATTGTTTCCCTCTAAGCAGTGAAGCGATTGTTTTAGCAAACAAATACCTACTAATAACAACGACAAAAAATCAATAGTTAAATATAATTAATATCATAACATAATGCATATATCACACATATATAATAAATAAAAGAATATTATAAAAATAAACTAATATTATAAAAAAAGAAAATTAATACTATTAGAAACTAAATAATTTTAAAATGTGTTACTTTTAATTTCAAGGACTTTGATCTTTGAGCATAAAATAAAATAAAATAAATGTAAATGGAAAGACTTTGATCATGTGCATAAAATATAAAATAAAATAAAATAAAATAAATGAGGGATTATTATTTCAAGGACCTTGATCTATGAGCATAAATAAAATAAAATAAAATATGGCATTTTAAATTGAAAGACTCTGATCTATGAGTATAAAATATAAAATAAAATTATTAACACAAAATAATAATAATAAAAAATAAGGTATTATTATTTGAAGGGCCTTGATCTACAAGCATAAAATAAAAATAAAATAAAATAAAATAAAATAAAATAAAATAAAATAAAATAAAATAAAATAAAATAAAATAAAATAAAATATGGAGTTTTAAATTGAAAGACTTTGATCTATGAGCATAAAATATAAAATAAAATAATAAAACAAAATAATAAAAAATAAAATAAAATAAGGTATTATTATTTGAAGGGCCTTGATCTACAAGCATAAAATAAAATAAAATAAAATAATAACAAAATAAAAATAAATAATATAAGAGATTATTATTTGAAGGACCTTGATCTATGAGCATAAATAAAATAAAATAAAATAATAAAAAATAAAATAAGGTATTATTATTATTATTTGAAGGGCATTGATCTATAAGCATAGAATAAATATTTATAAAATAAAATATCAAAGGAATTTTATTTATTTGACTGATCTAAAATAAAATAAACAAATAAAATAAAATAAAATAAATTAAAAGGATTTTAAATTGAAGGAATTTGATCCTATGAGCATAAAATATAAAATAAAATAATAACAAAATAAAAATTAATAAAATAAAGGGATTTTAAATTGAAGGACTTTAACCCTATGAGCATAAAATATAAAATAAAATAAAATAATAACAAAATAAAAATAAATAAAATAAGGGATTATTATTTGAAGGGCCTTGATCTATGAGCATATATAAAATAAAATAAAATAAAATAAAATAAAATAAAGTACTTTGATCTATAATCATGAAATATAAAATTAAATTAAATAACATTTAAAAAATAAAATGAAGTATGGAGTTTCAATTTGAAGGTCTTTGATCTTTGAGTGTAAAATAAAATAAAAATAGGAATTTTAATCTGAATGATTGATCTATGGGCATAAAATAAAATAAAATCTAAAATAAAACTGACTTGTAATTTAAATTGTATGAGTGTAAAAAAACAAATACATATAAGGACTTAACCATATTTTCCAGTGACAGACTAACACAGACACACAGAGATGATCCGTCTGGACTCTCTCAGCAGGGATCCAGTCAGATGAGAGCGGTTACTAAGGTGAAAATACTGCTTAGCAACTGTCTCCAGCAGGTCATGATGCTGCTCTCCTGAACAAAACCATGAGGTCATTTCCCTGGCAACAATCCCGGCAACCATGTGCCCGCTAATGTTATTTATCCACTAGTGTTATCACACACAACCCTGCAACCACAACACACATTGCGCAGATGTAATCACGGACTCTCCTGTCTCTCTCGTAAATCGCTCTGTCGTAACCTTTGAAACAATATGGAGTTTAATCAGTCCCCACAGGTCAGGGGTCACCAGGGGAGTATTTCTGCAAACGAGAGTGTGTGTGAAACCGCCTGAACGGATGTTAATAGTCATTAAACATTAACCTCAAGTCCATTAGAGTTATGAAAACCACCAATAAACGCGACATGAACTCCGCTGATCCGTGTTGTATTATTGAGCCACTCAGAAAGATATTTCAGTGGGTCAGTGGAGCGTAATGGACCAATCCAAGACTTCAGCCTCAATCAAGAAAGATGTGATGAACCGTGACCACAGTCTTTGAGACATGCAATGTCATAATGTCTGCTAATTACCAAATATAACTGAGGAAACAGTGTAAAAACTGAAGGTATGACTAAAATTTTAGTATTTACAAAGGTACAAGAGATCTCCATTCAAATAAATTAACGCTCAATTCATCAGAAAATCCTGAAAATCCTGAAAAACCTGTTTTCAACACTGACAATAATAAGAAATTGAGAAAAAAAACATATTAGAATGATTTCTGAAGGATCATGTGACACTGAAGTAATAAAGGTGAAAATTTCATTTTAAAATACATTCACATAAAAATCAGTTTCTTTTAAATTGTAATAATATTTTACAATATTACTGATTTCCTGTATTTATTATTATTATTAATTTCTGTTTATAATTTCTGATATACAATTGTTGTGATTTATTAAGAATTTGTCATTTAAAAATATAATAAGTAATTTAATAAAAATGCACAAATTTAAAAAAAGTTAGTAAAGTCATTAATTAGATTTAAATTAAAAATGTAGAGTTGTATGTAGAGTTATTTTAGAATCAAATGGTGATTCACAGAATCGTGAAGGAAAATAAATTAATTAATTAATTATATTTTATATACTTACATTTTATGTAACAATTCAACATTATACATATATCATACATATATAATAAATAAAAGAACATTATAAAAACAAAAGAATATTGTTAAAAAAATCTATTAATATTATTAGAAACAAAATCATTTTAAATTATGCTAAACTTTTAACTTCAAGGACTTTGATCTATGAGCATATAATGAATTAAAATAAAGTAAAATACAATGATAAAGGAATTTTAATTTGAATGACTCTGATCTATGAGCATGAAATAAAATAAAATAAAATAATATGGATTTTTAATTTGAAGGACTTTGACCTATGAGCATAAATAAAATAAATATAATAAAGAAATTTTAATTTGAATGACTTTGATCTATAAAATAAAATAAAATAAAATATGGATTTTTGATTTGAAGGACTTTGATCTATGAGCATATAATATAATATAAAATTAAATAAAATGATAAAGGAATTTTAATTTGATCTATGAGCATAAAATAAAATACAAAAATATGGATTTTTAATTTGAAGGACTTTGACCTATATAAAATAAAAAATAAAAATAAAATTAAAAAAAATAAAATGATAAAAGAATTTTAATTTCAATGACTTTGAACTATAAAATAAAATGAAATAAAATAAAATAAAATAAAATAAAATAAAATAAAATAAAATAAAATAAAATAAAATATGGATTTTTGATTTGAAGGACTCTGATCTATGGGCGTATAATAAAATAAAATAAAATAATAAAGGAATTTTAATTTGAATGACTTTGATCTATAAAATAAAATATTGATTTTTGATTTGAAGAACTTTGATCTGAGTATCAAATAATCAAATCAAATCAAATCAAATCAAATAAAATAAAATAAAATAAAATAAAATAAAATAAAATAAAATAAAATAAAATAAAATAAAATAAAATAAAATAAAATAAAACAGTGACTCCCAGAATTGTGGGAACAGATAGATAGATAGATAGATAGATAGATAGATAGATAGATAGATAGAGATAGATAGATAGAAGAAGATTTCTATTCATCAAAGAAAGAAAAAAAAAGAACTTTCCATTAACCAAAGATTAAAAATGTTAAGCAGCACAAATGTTTTATACATCATAACTATCGTTATGATTTATTGCAGTCTTTTAGTGCCTTATAATAATACAGAACAAAACATGGTAGTAATTGTACTAATACAATAATTAATATAATTGTAGTGGCTTGGTTGTACTATAAGAGTACAGTATAAACACATGACTCAGTATGTCAGTGTTTAACAGTATAGTGGAATATTACATCAGAACATCAGAGTGCGGAGACATTTTGTGTCTGCTTTTGTCATCTCCAGATTATTTCGGTCATCAGCGGGTTATTTTGGGACACTGCTGTTGCCAAGCAACCAGACTGGGCCGAGAACAGGAGGAAGTTCCCTGGTGTAACGAGTCTGCTGGGTCCAGCACCTCTCTCTCTCTCTCTCTCTCTCTCTCTCTTTCTCTCTCTTTCTCTCTCTCTTCCACACATTCCACTCTCCATCTCCAGGTAGAGCATTAAAGACTCTCACACATACATAAAGGCTCAAATGAGAAAATACACCAGCACACTGTCCTACAGACACCAAATTAAATCAACAATTTTTTTTTACTAAAATATATATATATATATATATTTTAAATAATAAAAATATACTAAATTATAATATTTAAAAATTAATGTTTGCTTTATTAAAAAAAAATCTAAGTATTAAAATTAAATTAATTCCACAATGTTCCCAATTTTTTTCAAATCCTCATTTGAAATCTTAGCATTCACAAATAACAACAAAAACATGTATATGAACACAAATATGTTAACTAACTACATTTTTTCAGTTAGATTAAAGCATATCAAGGCCATACTCTGAATGTTTGTGCGCTTCTGCATGCACGCTTTTAAATGGGTCGATTTTCCCTGCCAAAGCAAACACTGATCTGATCACTGCCGTAAATACTATATCAGCCAATAAATAACTTCAGCTGGGTTCACGAAGGGCATCTGAATGAGCAGAGCAATAAAATGCACCAGAAACAAAACACACACACACATCCGAGATTTCAAACACACCTTTTGCCCTGTTCGAGATCGATTACTAAAGCTCTAGTAACTGATTCACCTGCTCAATAGACCAAAGCTGGTGCAAAGTTAATGAAAAGCAATGAAAACACTACAGTTAACAATCTCACCCCACCAACACAAACTGTAATAAAAATGCTTCTTTCAGTACACATTAACACAGATTTTTAGGTTGGAAATAGTTCATATCAACACTTTCGTCTAGATTTAGGTGTAAACTGACTCTCAAAATCACCTACAATGGTACATCTACCACATGCCTCACCTCACATGACTCTGAGCCGCATAAATCAGTTCGGAACACTGTAAGGCCAGCGTACATAAACTAACATGGCTTTGTGCTGCTCCAACAGCTGAAAACAGATTTATAATAACTGAACGGCCATTAAAATGTAAGAGGAGCGAAGCAGGAAAATGAAGAGTTACGGAGAGTTACTAGAGCGTTCCTACACACCCACAGTCGTAACCTCAATGACACTGCGGCGGTGCTCTCGAGATTCCTGAGGTCAGTAGGACTGTAAAATCACTCGCTTACTCTCTCTGATGGGTTCCAGGTTAATGCTCATCAGTGATTTTAATGAGTTTCCCTAATCATTTATGTGGTTATTTCGCCGACTGATTCCAAAGATGGGCCATTTCAGATAAATAGAACATTTGACTAGCACAGAGGTGAGATCTGATTAGTTTAAATGGGTTAGTTCTGTCACCACAAGGCCCTACACAAGTATAATGACATCAAATTAAAGCAATAATATAGATTATTGCAACTTGGTTGCATACATAACTAGCCTTACACCTTAAGGTACACCTTTAATATAAGAGTAACCTATCTTTTTTAAAATATCTTATAAGCTTTATCGCTATCGCCGCTTTTAGGCTAAAAACATTTAAAAACATAATGGACATAACGGTTTTGAAGTGTAATTAATTAAAGTGTAATCCGAGAAAAAAAAAAAGGTAAAAATGCTAATTGAAACCATTTTTGCCTCCTTTTGGTAACTGTGAGAAAAAAAAAAGTGTATTTAGATTGCGTAGCTAGCAGCGTTTGTGTTCACTTACTTGCGCAGAGATTCGGACGCAATCTGAAGTTTTCAAGACGTGACGTTCTGGTAAAACCTACTCATCTAATTTATGTTATACGCAAATATATCTAATGAGATAAGAAAGCCTTTAATGTATTGTCTATTATGAGAGTATTTCATTTTTTTGGTACTGTTTAACTACTTTCAAGCACTGTTTTGTGTTTATTATTTTCCCCCGTTAATTCTACAAGCAAGTGACCTACGCAAAAAACCCTCCGTAATAATCTATAATCCATGGCTATAATGACGGCTTAGTTGACTGTTTTGTCGCTTTGATACGAGCAAAAAAGGCTCTGTTATAATCAACGATTATAATCACAGATTCGTTGATTGTTTCTCCGCTTTTATTCAAGCCAAAAAGGCTCCACTATAGTCTACGGTTATAACAGTGGCGTTGTTAATTGTTTTGCCACTTTCATACTAGCAAAACAAAAAGCTCCGCTATAAGCGACGGTTATTGTGACAGGTTCGTTGATTGTTTTGCCGCTCATATACAAGCAAAAAAGGCTGTTATAATAGACGGTTAAAATGACAGAATCGTTGACTGTTTTGGCGCTTAAATATACTCCGTTGTAATTAACGATTAAAACGACGGCTTTGTTGATTGTTTTGCTGCTTTTATTCGAGACAAAAAGGCTCCGTTATAATCGACGGTTATAGTCACAGCTTCATTGATTGTTTTGCCGCTCATATACAAGCAAAAAAGGCTCTGTTATAATCGACGGTTATAATGACAGATTTGTTGATTGTTTTGCCGCTTTTATTCGAGGCAAAAAGGCTCCATTACAAATCGATGGTTATAGCGACAGCTTCGTTGATTGTTTTGCCGCCTATATTCAAGCAAAAAAGGCTACACTGTAAAAAATGCCCTGAATTTAACAGTAAAAAACTGTAAAAATGCTACAGTAAAAACATGTTAAATGGTTAACAGTAAAATACTGTAACATTTACAGTGAATAACCATAAATTGACATTCCCAGAATTCCCTGTGTTACATTTCTTTTATTTTTTTTTTGTTGAAATAACTCTTTCTTCTTAGTTTTCACTTAGTTTTGTACAATAGGGTTGTATGTTACATCTAATGTTGTTAAATTAATGTTTATTGCATTATTTCAGTTTCATGTGTGTTACCATGATGGTGTTTAGTGTTTGTGCGAATGACACTGTGCATCTTCTATATATGTTAATATTTAAAAGCTGTTTGCGATGAGCTTTGGTTCATCATGCGACTTTCTCATCACCACCTGCTTTTGGTGGTTATCAGTGTATTACAAAGGTACAAAACAGATTTCAGTACTTCAATAGGTTGGTAAATTAACATTATATCAGTTAATGAAATTACAGTATTTACCTGTAAATTTAAGTGAAAACCATAAAATGTTAAACGTTGCTACCGTAACTTTTACAGTAAAACTCTGGTAACCACAGCTGCCGGTTTTTTACCGTACATTTTACGGATTTTTTTTTTACAGTGTAAGTTATAATCAACGGTTGTAGTGACAGCTTCCTTGATTGTTTTGCCGCCTATATTCAAGCAAAAAGCTTAGTTATAATTAACGGTTATAAGGACAGATTCGCTTTTATTTGAGCCAAGAAGGCTCCATTACAGTCTACGGTTATAACAGCGCCATTGTTGATTGTTTTGCTGCTTATATATGAGCAAAAAAGGCTACGTTATAATTGACGGTTATAACGACGGCTTCGTTGTTTGGCCAAATTTATATACAAGCAAAAAGGGCTCCATTACATTTGACGGTTTTAACGACGGCTTCATTGATTGTTTTGTCGCTTATATAAGAGATAAAATCATATAGGAGATCAAATCATAACGATCTGGATAATTAAGAGAGCTTTCATAAAATGTATTCATAGGCTATAAACACTCATTAGATGTAAGTGACTGAAAATAAAGTATATTGTTATATGTTGTGAATAAAGAGTATTTGTTTTCTCAATAGTTCGTTGCTTTTAAACTATTTTCAAGTTTAGTTTAGTTTAGCCTGTGAAGCCGTATCTACACTGCACGTCAGTGACGCGGCAGAAGTGGAACGATACGTCATATTCAGTGAATTCGGATTAACGGACGTGTATACAGTGCAAGCGCAGGCGCTTGGTTGATTATACTGACTGGAGCGTACTAGTTTTGTCCCTTTCAGACCTCGTAGACGCGGTAAAAAGGTGTGTGTTACTCGCAGCCTGGTTTGTCCTTCTCACTTTGCCAGTGTCTGGCGGCTTCCACACGGTTCCCCCGCACACACACACAAACTAGTGACGAAACGAATGGCTCTTACCGTTTTGTTCGCCGCTGCGTCACAGTCCAGATCGAGAGGCATGATGAAACAAAAACACACTACAGGCCTGATCGATGCATTTGAAATCAACGCAAATGAAATAAAAGACATTAAAATGCTGAGGGACTTTTGTGGCGATGAAACTGATCCACCTTCAGACCATCAAATCCTCCTTCTCCCTGCGAAACCAAACACAGGAACGAGCGTATTAATTTATTTCTGGAGTAAAAGGGACATTAATAGTGTATGGTTGTAGGAAATTTTTTTTTTTTTTTTTTTCTGGTCAAGTCTATGAAAGGCGACACATCTTGTAAGAGCACAGGAGAAAACAAGTGTCTCTAATGTTTTCCCCATGTATAAATGAGGCAAGACTGTCTTATCACATCACGACAGTCAGTAAAAAACACTTGATTTGTGTCCACAGAAGACAAACAGCAACCCGTTTGTGGTTTAATGTGGAGAGTCTGTAACATGGCGGGCGTTGAATCCCTGCCAGTTTGTCTTTGCGCTTTATAACGCGGCCGCGTCGCGTCAACATGCGCTAATTCCATGACGCTCCGGAAAAATGAGCGCATTTCTCATTTATGTATATTATCTCATTCGTTTTCACATAATCTCATTCGGAGTAGCATTAGAACATCAGTAAAACGTCGTAGAAGGTTTTACTGATGAAGGGCGAAGTGACTTTCACGTCATCTTATACACGGAAAATTGGATTTGAGGAGAAATTGAGAAGAAACTCTCAAACGTAAAGTTGCCACAACAACACGCAAATGTTAAAGATGACGTTTCAGTTAAACAACATTTACTCGTCATCAGTAATAACGCCTGTTTTTATTTGACAGCTTTAACTTTTCTGATTCTGTGATGTGTTGAAGTCTTTCTCAACACGAAAGGGGGTTTCAACCTTGATTTATATTTCTGCCAAGACTGAGGGGAGACATCTTAAGGAAATCTTTAAATACATTTTATTAAGAATTAATATCACTAGATTATATAACGCTTGACAGTAATTAGCTAAAAGTTGAATTATCACGAAACGTAAGACTAAAATACAAAAACACAAAGGTTTAAAATAAGTAAACGTTACGGATAATCATCATTTTGATGAACTACATTATGATCTTCGCTAGTATTGATTCATTAATGGCATCTGTTAAATACAACTTAAGTGTTTTTTAAACACACAGTGAATCATTAGGAAAAGGAAATTCAGGCCACTATTCTAGATCTATTTAGACACACAATGGGGCGTTTCTGACGTTAAACAATGAGTAACTGGAAGAATTGAAAGGCCTAATGTGGAAAATCAAGAATACACTCTTACAAAGTTTTTGCAACACCTTCAGGTCAGGCACAGAAGCTTCTTCTTACCAAACCAAACATTTTCACTGTATTTCACTCTTTTGGTGATTACAAAGTTCTTGATGTTACATTAAAGATTTTTCAGATTTTTTTTTTTTTTTTTTTTAAGTTTTTTCATTCTCATTTCCTGTACTTTTTTTATTATTTTATTTATTTATTTATTATTATTTGGTTTTGAGCACTTTTATGTGTTTATGAAGATGCATGACAGTGTGATCAGAAGCGTGACCTGCTGTGGGTCACAGTCCACACAAGCAGTGAAACACATGACACCTGACACAGGTGTGTTTAGACTGGACAGACCTTCATGAATAAACACAATAAACTCAAAAATTCACATTTAATTACAGTTAATGATACAGTGGAGACACTGAGCATAATATACTAATATAGGTCAGAGCTTTCATATAGGCTATAAATATTTAAAAACCCCAACAACATCACTATAACATACTTTGCTATACATAATATTTGCACAAATAATCCTATAAGAGGCCTTGGAGAATTAACATCTCAAGATCAACCAGAACAGTTTTGTCTTGTGTTACAATAAGCGTTTGAATTCTTTTTAACCTTCATTTCCCACGTAAGAGGAACAGTTAGCAGTCTAAGTTGCTGTAAAGTCAAAGTTATTGATTAATATTGCATTAAATCCTGCAGATGATGTGTAATGCCGGTTGACAGACTTGAGCTCGCTTCATTCACACATTCATTTCACTATCGCGACCTGAACTGAATTAACATGTCATATGAACTCACGCGTGCGGACGGAAGAAAAACTCTTTTTAGCCCGCAGCTGCTGGGTTTTAAAACGCACATCTGCGCAGATCTGAAATCATCATCTTCACCACCACCATCTTCATCATCATCATCATCCTCCTCCTCCTTATATGTCAGAGAGAAGCTCGGTGTGTGTGTATCTGTGTGAATTACCCGTTTCGCCATGCAGCCCCGGGCCTGAACCCTCCGGTGGTCGCGCACTGCCCGTCTTCCCTCCGCGTCTCTCCCCGTCCTGACCCTCCCCGGCACCGGCCTGCTCCGCTCCGCCGTCTCGGGTCTCGCCGCAATGGCCCGTCAGCGGGAAGGAGTTCGCGGGGTCCTAGAGACCGTCAGATGTGGATCATCGGTGACGTCACAGCTCGCACTAGAGAGATCGATTAAACACGTGACTTTTCAGGTATCATAAATTTGTTTTGTTTTGTTTCCGTCTGGTTAAACATTTCGGTGTTATGTTTTTGATTTTCGTACAATTTGGTTGCTATAGCTTGATTTTACAGTGTAATTTGACACACAACGCTGTGAGGGAAGCACCACGTAAGGTCATTCAGGGTCTCATATAGTGATTAGCTTACAAAGAATATTGGTGTGTTTTTCCGACTATATTTAATTTTTGATATTTTTTTATTAGTGGGTGCAGAACACTATAGTTTATTTGTGTAAGTGGGCATAGCAAAATAAAGTAAACTGTGATATGTTATACCCAAAAATTCTTCATACAGTGGACTAGCAGTAAAATTGATACAAAAAAATGGGACCAAAAATTATTCAGACACTCTGACCTGACATTGTTCTCCTTAAGTGTTTTTCTCGATTTGCTAATGCAACCTTTTTACACCACAGACTGAACAAGATTAGGCATTGCTTTGTAATTAGTCAACAAAATATTGATAGTTGTGTAAATAGTGTCATACTAACAGTTGTCTGAATTTTTGATTGATTGTAATCCACTGCATACCTTTCTATCAAAGTTAATTGATAAATTAAAAAATTTATTCTGACACAATTTAACTTTGAGTTCTTGTCATATTTTATTAACATTTTCTAAACGATAGTGAATAAACTGATAATGTGAGAAATGTTGAAGGTGTCTGAATAAATTCTGGTTTGACTGTGTATATACTCCAAAACTCCAAAAAAGTTTAGTCAACTTGAAATGTTAAGTTGTACTAAGTGACAGCTTAGATATTTGAGTCGATTTAACTTAAAATTTTAAGGCAGCTGGGTAACAAACCCAGCTTTTAAGTTTAACAAACCTAATTTTTTGTTTAGTCAACTCAAATATCCAAGTTGTCACTTAGTACAACTTAACATTTCAAGTTAACTAAACCTGTTTGAGTTGACTCAATATGTATATATATATATATATATATATATATATATATATATATATTGGTGTTGGGGTCGAGTCCACCTAAGTCCGAGTCTTTAACCAATCGAGTCCGAGACAAGTCAGAGTCCAAAATGGGCCGAATCGGACTCAAGTCCGTGTCAATTAGCCCAATTAGACACACCTGAACCGGCTAATCAAGCTCTTACTAGGCATACTAGAAAAATTATTTTTCTTTGAAGCAATAAACAGGCACGGTTTAAAAAAACTAATAAACTAATAATGTTAACAAAAACTAATAAACCAATGTAAGTAAAACATCCTCAAGCTTACTGAAGGCAAGTAAACACTCCAAATAAAGTTTTTAATGAAAAATACAAATGAAATTGTATTTTTAAAAATAGAATTTTTAGTTTTTCAGATAGGTCTATCTAAAGGATACTACAGAAATAGCCTACAACAGACACTTCATGAGGTAATAAATGTAAAAATAAAACACTGCAAAATCTTCACTGTATACATTAAGGATAATTCTTATTTAAGTTAATAAGTGATTCAGTGAAGAACAGTCAGTCATTTTCTTTTTTTTTTTTTTTCTTGTTTGATTAATATTTATAACACGGTTGGCGGCTGCAGGTTTACGTTTACTTAGGACAAAACCGACTGTATTTACATGAATAGTCTTCAAGACGAGCATGTGTGTAGCAATAACAGAACCAAATAGAATTTAAGCAAAAGAGAACTTGGCATTCGCACACGCGTTCTGTGAGCGCACTTTGAGTGCACATAAAACCGTCGGCTTTCAAGTAGCCTACTGGACAAGACTTAAAAACACATGCAAATACTGAATATCACTTTTGTGATAATGCATCGAGTCAGTGATATTTCCGTCAACTGTCCCTGGACTAGTGTTGGGCGATATACTCAATTTTCATATCATCCTATCATCAGCCTGTGAGATCGCCCATACACGATATTATCGTGCAAATTTATTTAATTACTTACCTACTTAGTTTCATTGCCACCAAATGAACCAACACCAGCATGAGGCTAAAAGCAGCCTAATGTTTTCAATATGACTTAATTTGTGTTTTACATGATAACAGTGTAATAGAAACATTATATGTTATTAACGCTTGCATTTCCTTAAAAGCAGCTACAGAAAACGAGCAGAGGACATTTACGTCATCAAAGAACATCATCACTGACTAGCCTAGCATGAGTTTATGCACTTTAAAAAACACTCCTGGTACCATAAGTGAATACAATAGTTACATCACTGTATTATGAATGAATTTCTTACCCCTTATTTACACTGCACACGTCTGCGGCGCAAAGGGGGGGCCGTTCCCCCCAAAACGAGTAACTGTGACCCCCTTTTCAATCCTCTCCCTTCTTGCTGAACTGATCGATTTCGAAAGTGAAAGTAAAACTGCAAAAACAGCGCGCATTGGACGCTTTTGGGAGTGTAGGCAACTGCACGCAATTACAAATTGTATGCTTCCCACTCGAAACACCCCCTCCCGCTCACCGTGATTTGCGCCTTTGTGTTTATAATACCAGCCACCTCGCGCAAGTTTCTGAAGCGCCCCAGAAGCGGCTCTCTGCACTGCTTTGTTAGGCGGCTAGTCTATTTTTGACGGATAATAATAATAATCGTCTTGCTATCGTGAAAGGCATCAGCAACAGGTGAAATCTCTGACTATGGCCGATACACGATACTATCCTCTATATCACAACCCTACCCTAGACTCAGAATATTTTCCTACTCCAGTCGGAGTACCCCAACTCATATGCGACGCCACAAGATTCCAGCGACAATTTGGGTGTCCACACCACACGCGATACGCAACGCGACACCTCGACGTGACAGTTATCACAGCCATTTAGAAGGGCAGAAGTGCACTGCACTCCCAACGAAATGGGCAGGTTTATGATCTAATTAATAAATATTACACCTTATTAACATTATTAAGTGTACATACTGAGTGACTGATACTGTCTTTGTTATGGAATGCACTTGTTTCGCAATGAGTTCACAGTTTTAATTTACACCTTTGCTTTTATTCATTTTCAAGATTTGAGGTAAAGTATGTTGTTGCTTTCAGTATGGCTATAAATGTCACGCTGTATGATATAGACAATTTTAACTCACATTAGACACTTTTAACAATGAATAAAGCACATAATCAGTACCTGAGATTATCACTGTCATGACTTTATATGTTGTTTTCCAGCAGCGGCGTCGCGGAAATAGAAACCCGTTTCTAAAACAGAAATTTTGTGTGTCGCCGTCGAGGCTGGTTAGGACAAAAACTCCGATTAACATGTAAAAGATACCTTTTATCGCTGTCACGGCGTTGCGTTTAGTTTCTAAAATTCTCTGTCATTCTCTGTCATTGATGGATTTTTTTTTTTTTATCAGTGAGGGAAAAATCTGAAGTCAAAATTGTAAATTGTAGCTGTAATTCCCAGCCCTGTCAAGTTGGTGGCGAGTGCGCTCCAGTGTAGCAGCAAAGCACGAAATCCAGAACAAAAACGAAACTGTCACCAATCTTTTGCTGCCGAGTACCCAGTGTAAGCTACAGCGACGCCACATTAAACGTTATTTATTGGTAAAATTCCTAATGAAATGGACAGAATTTTAAATCTAAGACTTTTTCCATATTAAAAGTAAGACAGCACAAAGCTTAGCCTATTTGCAATTGGCTAATTGCAATTTATTGGAGGGGAGGCACACTATCTACGGTTTCATTTATCAGCTGAAAACAGCATAGACCATATGGGATTTAAGAATCTATACTGGTTTATAAAAATGAGAATCTATTAAAATTGAGAAATATTTTAGTGTCCTCAGCTGTCACTACGGGTCTGGTGTAGAACAGTCTCTGTTCATCTATTCTGTTCAAAGTAATGTATAAGCCTATATAGTCCTGTAGGTTCATGATTGAAAATAAAAATGTGAATAAAAATAAAAGCAATTAAATGTGTTATTATAATTAAAATATGAAAATTAATATGACGGATGATGGGTAACAGTAGATTAATAGTAGATTATACATACTTTTAAATATATATAATAGATTATATATAATTTTAATGTTTTTGACTTTAATATAGACAGACAGACAAACAGATAGATAGGTAGATAGATAGATAGATGAAAGATGTTGTAACACTTTATTTTATAATGTCCTTGTTACATATTATATGTACGGAGGGTACAATAACAATAAATTATGCATAATTACATGCAACTAACCCTAAACCAAACCCTAACCATGACCATATCCACCTTCTTTTTCCCGCAAGAGTGGCACCGCAGCTATTTGTAAATTTTATGTGTCTGGCTTCCAGTCTCATCTGTGTCCAGCTATTTTTAGCTGTACAAAACAGCTTGTTTTGCTGCTTGATATTGCAAATTGGTGTGTCTTACCATATTATTTTAATGTATTATCTTAATTATGAACACACTGGTTTGTACTGCAAACATTTTTAGCGTTACTACTCTTATTCTTCTCGTTATATTCCTATAGCGGCTAATGATGCGGAAGTCTCGCCCATATAGGCTTACTTTTGCGATGGATACTAAGTGCATATAGTTAATATTCCTCAGTTATTACACTGTAACAAGGACACAATTAAATAAAGTGTAAGCAAACCAATCACTCAGTACCATGGTACCTTTTTTTGGGGTCTTGACCTCTGCAAAGGGCCAGACACAGAATAATACAAGCGTAAGAGAGAGAGACAGTCAGACAGAGAGAGTGAGACAGCCGAGGAGCGGTGTCCTTGAGTGAATCTCCGCAGCGTCTTATTCTGTCACACACAGATTTCCCCCGGCGTACACGTCTGTTCAAGCTGCTCTCATTAAAATTCACTCCACGTCACGCCTGCTCACGCTGGCAGAGTGCCGAGACCCTCCGACTGCCCGTCTCCCTCTCTCTCTCTCTGTCTGTCACACAGGTAGTGAAGAGTTTACAGCTCTCAGATCTTACCTATACTGTGACAAGAGAACAAAAATTGCAGGAAACCTCATACAAACCGTGAAGCATGTGGATCTTGGTATACTGCCCTACAAATGTTATATACACAAAAGTACACACTGTCCCATCACCAGAGAAGTACGTGCTTTTAGTGCATAGTAGTAGTAGTATGCAAATTTGCTCACAACCACTAAGAGCATCATATTACTTTGACGGCCTGTTTGGGACCTGAAGGAAAACCACACACACAAAAGTAAAGAAAGAAAGGCAAAGCTACAGTATGGAAGTCTGTTTTCACAGTAGAATAAAACCAAACAAAGTTAACTTTAAGTTTTTATCTCACAATTTTGTTTACAGCTGAGGTCAAGTTTACACACACCATTGCAGAATCTGCAAAATGTTAATTATTTTACCGAAATAAGAGGGTTCATACAAAGCATGTTGTTTTTTATTTAGTACTGACCTGAATAAGATATTTCAAAATAAAAAGATGTTTACATATAGTCCACAAGAAAGAAAAATAATAGTAGAATTGATAAAGACCCTGTTGAAAAAAAGTTTGCATAGGCTTGAAACACAAATTCTTTTTGTTTATTTGAACTCTTTCCAACAGTGTCTGTATGATTTTGAGATCCATCTTTTCACACTGAGGACAACTGAGGGACTCATATGCAACTACTACAGAAGGTTCAAACACACACTGATGCGCCTGAAGGAAACACGATGCATTAAGGGGGGTGAAAACTTTTGGAATTTGAAGATCAGGGTAAATTTCACTTATTTTGTCTTTTGGGAAACATGTAAGTATCTTCTGTAGCTTCTGAAAGGCAGTACTAAATGAAAAAAATATATATTTAAGAATGTACGCATCTTTATTATGTTCAAAAGTTTTCACACCCCGGATCTTAATGCATTGTGTTTCCTCTTGGAGCATTTGAACCTTCTGTAATAGTTGCATACGAGTCCCTCAGTTGTCCTCAGGTGAAAATATGGATCTTAAAATCATACAGCCATTGTTGGAAAGGGTTCAAATACACAAAAATGTAAAAAATAAAATAAAAACAGAATTTGTGGGACCTTAAGGATTTTTCAGAAGAACAGCAGGCAGTTTAATTTTTCAGGACAAACAAGGGACTCATGAACAACTATCACTAAACAAAAAAACACAGCTGTGGATCATTCAGGTAACAACACAGTATTAAGAATCAAGTGTGTGTAAACTTTTTTGAATGGGGTCATTTTTAGAATCTGTTATTTTCTCTTGTGGGCTATATGAAACATCTTTTATGTGAAATATCTTATTCAGGTCAGTGCTAAATAAAAAAAAAAAAAAAAACTAACATTTTGTAGGATCCCTCTTATTTTGGTAAAATAATTAACATCTTGCAGATTCTGCAAGGTGTGTGTAAACTTTTGTAAACTGTTTTTCTCAGAATTGCAAGATATACACAAAGAATTTATATTTAAAAATTCTGACTTTTCTCCTCAGAATTGTGAGAAACAAAGTCCGACTTCTGAGATAAAAGTTGCAATTACCCATTTTTAATTAAATAACATATTTCTTTTTCGAAATTGCAATATAAACGTTTTGCTCAGAATTGCAAGACTGTATCTACAGTTCAGAATTTATAACTCTCAACTTTTTTTTTTTTTCTTAGAATTTTGAGAAGAATTTTAGAATTGTGAAATAAAAGTTGCAATTACTCCTCAAAATTTTTATTCCATGGTGCAAAGAGTCTTCCATATTAAAAAGAGAAAAGCTTTAAAGAAAAAAATAAAACAAAACAGTCTTGTTTGTTTTCATAATATCATTTATTCTGAACACAACAAATCATCACTAGAAATCACATGCGTGTAAATCACGGCCTCATTTCTTGTTTCTGTAAAATTTGCTTCTTAAAAAAAATATGAAAAAGTTGTTCGGTGGACAGAGCGAAACACAGCGGCTACCGGCACCGTAATGATCGCCTCCGCCAAACCGCCAGCTTTCACAGAAGAGCTCTTGATCCAAAGGGCACAGGAAGTGATGTCATTACGCCCCGTGTACCGCAGGTAGAATCACATGACGCAGAAGTCCAGAAACAAACGAGTGCATGAACGAACTTGGCGCAAACACCGCAAATTTTTATTTACGAGTAAATAAAGCCTTCAAACAAACTAAATCAACAAGTCATTTTTGGCAGATACTTAAGGTTTAAAATGAAGGCATCAATATGATTCACATTCCAGCTTTGCACAAACACACGACTATAGAGAGGCACACAAATACACACACACTTCCAAAAAAAAAAACACACAGCAGGTCAGACGTGTGTGCGCAAATGTTTGTAGGTAAGAAATGTTCGTTCACAGGAAACAATGACTACAAACAGTGCTTCTAGAAAACAAAATTAACAATGGGTAAAATTCTCCATTAACAGGAGCACATAATCAGTACCTGTTTGAAAATCTATAAAACTATATCAATTTGATCTTAAATATACATAAACGCTGAATCGGACTTGAAAATCTGAATACTTGACCAAAATATTTCCTCAAATGTACACTGAAAAGCTGCTAAAATTATGTCTATTGAAAATAAATTAAAAAAAAAAGTGAACTGAAAATAAATTACAGTACTGAACTCGACCCTTTTCTTTAATTTAGCTCCTTTAGAAGGTCATTTATACTGCGATCGCAGCAACTGCATCCTCGAAATCAACATGACCACACCCACATCGAACAAACCACGCCCACGTACCTCAGCCAGCCAATCAACTCATTCCGCTTGCCTTCAATCACGCATGACATTCTATTACATTCCGCTCCGCTCCTTTCCGTTCCCACCTCAGTCCATTCAGTCTCGTTCTCGTCAGATCTGACACGTCTTTGGGTGCATCGTTTTTTCAAACTTTAACAAAATCAGCTACAAAATTCAAACGAGAATAACTAGTCAAACTAGCAGGTCTGCAACACAGACCTTTAAAACTGCATCTCTATCTCAAAAACAAAGAAGCATATAAAACATTGAAAAACAACTTTTCCTTCTCAAGCAATCCACAGGAACTCAAATCCCTGAACTCTCTCTGATTGGCTGAGTCTGGGTTCAGAGGTCATTGTCTTTGTGGTAATGCGTTTGCATGGTGACGCCACACCTGAAATAATACAAAAAAACAACTCTATAATATTCAAATTGAATAAAGCAACACACCCAACGATATAATGCTGTGTGATACTCACATGGCACTGCTTGCTTCATATTTTGCTTAACCTGAAAAAAAAAAAGGCATTTTAATAAATGTAATAAAGAAATTGCATGAGACGTCTGCTAACATACTGTAAAAGCTGTAATATTCAGACACAGAGTCGTCGTCTGTAGGTCTCTGGTGATCCATTAATTCTCTTAGCTGCTTGGGCTCAGTACAGTAACTAATTGAGTAGATAAGCTGCTACCTTGTTTCCTCAACCCTTGTTTAACCTACATAGTGTTTTTAATTAAATAGACCCACTACACATTGATCAAAATGACAGAGAAAAGACATTCACAATCTTACAAATAGTTTCTATTTCAAATAAATGATGTTCTATTGAACTTTTTTTTAAAGAATCCTGAAAGAAAATATATGTTTAAAAAATAATAATAAGAAGAATAATAACCAGAATTTTTTTTGAGCAGCAAATCAGCATATTATAATGATTTCTGAAGCATCATGTGATACTAAAGACTGGAGTAATGATGCTGAAAATTCAGCTTTAAATCACAGGAATAAATTATATTTTAAAATATATTCAAATAGTAAATGGTTATTTTAAGTTGTAATAATATTTGACAATTGTACAGTTTTTACTATATTTTTGATCTAATAAATGCAATAATAATAATAATAATAATAATAACAATAGCAATAATAATAATAATAATAAATAGATTGATAAGAACTGAAACAATAATTTAAAACTGTAAATTGTATAATATGCAAGGTACACATTTCTAGTAATTGCACAGTTAATTTTAATTCTCATATTGTATTTTCAGATAGTTTTGGAATATTTGTCCTCTCTCCAAATTTGTCACTACCGAAACACAGTAATATTAATTTAATTAGAAGGGTTATACTCACCTATTAAGATTATGCTTACATCTACATTGTAAATCTATATATTTTTGCTATTTCATTACATTTTGTTCAGAGGTAAATCAACAACAATGACATTTTTAACAATATTTCAAGTGTAATTTATGAGATTTGTTGTATTTTGAATCCAATTTTTCTTTGTAAAATGCAAAAAGTTCATCATACTGATTCAAAGTTTAATAAGGATTCATAAGTCTGAATATACATTGAACCAAACACTCTCGTAACATCTTAGATAATTATTTTTGACGAAACATCACGTTTTGATAGTGACTGAACATAGTGATAGTAAAGTTTTGGTAGCGACCACATCTCATTACAGAATTTTAACTTGCAAACTAAAACACAACTAAAACATACTAAAATGCTAAACGGTGCATAACGGTATTAAAATGTAGTTTATTTCCACTAAATAAAGGATTGTGTGTTCCCTTTTGTCACTACCAAAACAATGATGACATGTTTCGGTCGTGATTGTTTCAGTAGTGACAATTTTATGTGATAACACTCAAAAAAAAAAAAAAAAAAAAAAAAACAAACATTTTTTACATAAAGTTTCATCATTTCAGAAAATATAAAATAAATATATTTTTTTGAACTTCACTTTTTAAAAGAATTAAAAAGATGTTTTTAAAAACAATGGAATAAAATGCAAAAATAATTTCATTTCCATAAGTTGAAATTTAGGGGTTAGGGTTCGGGACAGCCACCTCCCAATTGAAAGTGCCCAATAAATGATGATTTTATGTATATTAAGCTTACTCATATTTTAAATATTATTGTGGGTTTCAATAGATAATAAAAGAATCTTAATAAACATTTAAGATTTGAATACTTAAATTCTTTATAATGTTTTTTTTGATTGTGGGACAGCAGTTTGCACCAGTTCTGTAGAATGGCCCATTTATATAATGCACTCATAAACAACTGATTAGTAAAAAAGTGGATATTTGTACAAAAAGGAGAAAGTGTCTTTATTACAGTCTATTAACTTAGCTTGAGATACTCCAATACAATTTTATAATTTGTCTGGAGACACTTCACTTCAAATTAATCTTTTCATAATAAAACGACCCTATTAAAGCAAGACACCATAATAAATTATTTTACCAGAGGCATGTTTTAAGACAGTATTTACTCAGGAAATGATTCCAGCTACTGCAATTTTGAGCAAACTTCTGTTCTGAGCCTAATTTGACTGATGGCGTCTGAAACTCGCATAGAAGGGCCAACAGAAGCAGACCAATAAAACACGAGCGGCGGAGCTGGATGGAGAGATGAATGAACACGGCGAAGAAACAGAAGGAACGAGCTCTATAATGAAGGTGTTTCCCAGTACGGGTTCGGCTCATAAAGGTTCAGTGTGCTGGACCCCTCTGACCCTACAGGAAGTAGTTAAAAAAACATCCAGCACCCCTCCACACACTCGTAAACAGCCTCCTCGTTAATACTAACGAGTAATTAAGCACTAACGAGCCCCCTCAGACAGCACAGACACACGCCAGACGCACACACACCCGCCCCGTAAAACATTATGAGCTTTTGTTGTGTGCAGAGAGGATAATTTCATGAAATCATTCATGTTCATGTAAGGAGTCTGCATTCAGGAGCACTGATGCATTCTGGGTAACGTAGTTCTGGTGTGAAGGGTTTGTACCTCTGTCTTTGCCGTTCTGCAGCAGTCTCTCATCCTCTTCTCCTCCATCTTCTACTAAGAACAACACAAGATAATATATACATTATGTATGTATATAAAATACATTAATTAAGAAGCATTATACGCTCCAATGCAATCTTTTATTAGTGTTATTGTTTACTAAAACTTAAATGATTAAAACTAAAATCTATTGTTTACTAAAACAAAGTATTTAAAATTGTTTTTGTCATCTCTCTCTCCCTCTCTCTCTCTATATATAGTTCAGAATATTATAACACTATATAGACCAAACTAAAATCGTTTTTTATTAATATTCTGAATTAGTTTATATTTTTCCACTTTTTTTTTAATTTTAGTTAAAGTTTTAGTGATTTTGTTGTGTTTTTGTCATGTTTATTTTTTTTTTTAAATATGTCTATATAGTTATAATATTTTTTAAAATTTAGTTAAATATATATATATAATGTATTTATATAAAATACATTCATTAATAAAGAAGCATTATATGCTCCAATGCAATTTTGTAACAATTTTTAGTTTTTTGGTCTAGAGCTATTTTACCAGTGTTGTTATTGTTTACTAAAACTAAAAGTATATAAAAATTATTTGTTAATTTTAATGAAGCTGAAATAATTATATTGATAATTTTAATAAGAAAATTTTAATGAAAATTAGAGTTTTAAATTATATTATATATGTGTGTGTATATATATATATATATATATATATATACTTAATTTAATATTTACATTTATTTATTTAAACAAAAAAAGTATTAAAAATACAAAACCCACATTAAAAAAAGTACTAAAACTTCAACTAAACTAAAATGAAAATGGAAACTGCAAATATAAAAATAAAAGCCAATTCAAAATATTATAATACTATATAGACAATACTAAAATAACACTGGTAATAATTGTTTTTTTTAAATAATTAATATTCAGAATTAGTTTCTTTACTTATTTCACTTTAATTTTCATTTTAATTTTAGTTAAAGTTTTAGTTTATTTTATTTTAGTTTATTTTGTTGTGTTTTTGTTATGTTCATTAGTTTTTATTTTTAAATAATGTCTATTTAGTTCATATTATTTTTTAATTTTAGTTTTATTTTTTTTGTTTAACTACATAAAACTGAGAAATGCTTTCTTGGCAACTAGAAGAAAAAATAAGTTTTTTATTTATTGTTTTTTTTTGTCAGTTAACGGTTATTTTAAAGAAACAATAAAAAAAATGTTTTTAATTAATTTCATTATAAAACCCCTGATTCATATATGAAGATATGTACATCCCCATATTCAAACATTACCATGGTACTACAATGTCCAAAAGAAAAATTCTTTTTTTAGTGGTTTTTGTCCAACTGAAAAGGATTGTGTGTCTATTTTAGGTAACACACAACCTGAAATTCTCACACGATTTTTTTTATTACAGCTGTGAGAACACAAAGTACTCACAATACATCATGACAGATGCAAATAATATCTGCAAGTGCCCTCGTACCTGAGTTGAGCTCTTTGACCAGTGAAGACATGGTGTTTGTGATGGAGTCTGCCGCCACCAGGAGATCATTTCGCAGGTTTCTGCGAGGTCCTGTAGGATTCATTCACAAACAATGCCCAAATTATGATGTGGAAAAAAAGGTTTATTGAGTTTATGCTAAAAACATGCTAAATGCATTTAATTGTTATACCATGTAACACAAAACACAAAAATAACAACATATTTGATGTTTAATATGATGTCTAATGAACTATTTTGGACTAATGAGATGTCAAAATGGGCGGAGCTACTCCTGTAACAATCTGAATCATGTGACCAACAAAAATTCTTAATAAAAAATAAAAAATACAGTCTCTGTATTAAACTGGTAAATAAAGACATTACCCTGAGCAAATGCTTCCTGAACGTCTCCACCCACTCCAGCTAAAGAGTCCTGGGGCCCGTGGGTGGGGGTGTGGCCTGCGTGTGTGGGGGTGGAGCCTGCCGAGGGAGAGCGAGTGGCCATCGGCATAGAACGAGGGGAGGCGTGGCTGGGGGAGGAGCCAGCAGCTTGAGCCTGATGAGAGCAAGTGAAAACTTTATAATTTACAAGATACACCTGTTACATGTTTCTGCAAGCACTAAAAACTACTAACTGATCTGACTGTGTGTAAAAGCTTATGCAAATACATATTTACATCAAAAATTTCTCTCTCCAAAACTAAAGTCAAACTCAGTATGGGAGACTGAGTGAAAAAAGAGCTAGTGGAAAATTATATTGTAAGAACTTACAGTAGACACTGGAAGTTAGACAAATGGGAGGAAAAGAAAAAGATAAATACATCTACATGAAAATAAATGAAAAACAATGGAAAAGAACTTTCACATAAACAAACGAGAGACACTGAACAATTTCTCTCACACGCACAGTAACACAAACGGGCAGTGCATTTTCATATCCCTATATTCATGTCCTATAATACTGGGTAAAACATTACAAACACCATTTTTAAAGATGGAAATCATATATATTCATAGCATTACAAATTAGTGAGCATCAGTGTTATTTTAGTATTTTAATACAGTATATTAGTATAATTTTGAATTAGCTTTTATTTCATATTTTCAGTTTTATTTTAATTTGAGTGATTTTCCTAGTATTTTTTTAATGTGCTTTTGTTATTTTCATTAGCTTCTGTTTTTAATTTCAGTTTCTATTTAATTTTATATTTATTTCATTTTTAGTAATGTTAGTATTTTTATTTTACTTTTATTGTAACATTTCTAAAATAAGTTCCAATTTTTCCTTTAATATTTATATTTTATTTCAGCTTCATTTCAATTAACTTATATTTTTAGATGAATCATTTTTAATTTTAGTTAACAATATTAACAGTGCAGAGAATAAGTCGATTTATTTATTTTTTCGACACTGGATTGAGTGGTTTTTGTCATGTTTTGGCATGAAATGATATATAAAATATGGTAAAATATACTCTACACATGTTAGAATACTTCATGCTAATAATTAAAATACCTGGTAATAATCAAAATGTGTCAAACGTGTTTTAATGAGTGATCAGTTACTACTGTAGATGTCTTCCTTTCAGTTTTTTATATAAATTATAAAATAAAATCAACAATAAAAATCAATTTTTAGGCCAGCCCAGAATTTCTTGTGGATTTTTACAATAGCATTTTCGGATATATGTATAAAATAAGGTCTGTGATTAATATACTATTTTAAAGACTTTCATGTTTCATTCTACAAGATAAATTACATTCAGGCAAGTGTGAATTCTGAAGCTGTTTAAGTTTCTAAAGTTATTATAAACACACAACTGTCTGATTTGTGAGGCATGTAAACTCACATTTTAAGAGCAATATGTGCTTAATGTTGTAGAACCTAATTTTACTCATAAATCAAAAACTGCTATTCTTAAAATTTGCCATCTGACTACAAATTTAACCGCTGTTTATCTACATATTTATTTGTGCATGCTCTTTAAATGTGCATTGTGAAATGAGCCTCTTTTTTAAAATCACGCAGTAATTTCTCTGACATGCACAGTGAAACACACTTACAGCTTGTCTCTGCTCCTCATCCTGCAAAGCCCGGAACAGAACAGAGACAGAGGAAAAGAAGAGAGGAAGTGAAAAACAGAGAGGAAAAGATGACGAGAGCAAGTATTAACACTATTAACTCTAGTCTGTTAAGAGAAGAAATGAAAAGTGGGAAACTAGATCAAGTGTGAGTGAAGACAGCAACTCAGATGCTAAATGTTAAAGAGAGTGACTTCTGCCCTCCAGTGGCAGAAATATTACAGTGCACTAGAAACTTTGTCCTGTTCTTGTGTCTCATCTTGCTGTGTCTGGTGTACCTTCAGTAGTTTCATGAGTCCTTCCAGCTGCACCATGAGCTCTCTCCTGCTCTCTTGTAGAGACGACATCCTCTGCTCCAGCTCATCTTTCCTCTGCCTAAAACACAAACACGACCACAGAGCTTAGACCTCTCATAGATGCAATGATTTCTGACAGAATTATGTTTATTAGACCCAAACCCTAAACTAAAACAATCATCATTATTGTGTTATTTTCCCTTGTATTTTATTTGTTCTGTTTCTAATTGTTTGTAGTGCTTTGGCTACTAGAAAAGCACATAATAAATAAAATGTATTATTATTATTATTATTATTATTATTATTAAGATTTATAACGCTTGGTTGGTTTTTGACATATTTGGCAAACATTTGACATATATTTAAGGCGATGTTTTAAAAAATGTGAACCTACAAAACTTGTGCAGAAGAATTAAACAATTTTACACAATTTTGATACGTTAAACTGGTCTAATACGAATCTAATAAGAGAAGTCATAGAGAATAATGGCAATTAAAAAAAAAAAGAAAAAAAAAAAAAGGAAAATTATCTCGACAAATTATAAGAAAATGGCAAAACAAACAAACACCTTTTTATTAACTTAATCATGAATTTAAATAAATAAATAAATAAATAAATACAGCTTTATGTTTATTATAGAAAACATTTTCTTCCAATGACATAATTTTACGATTTTATGACTTACCCAACAGTTTTTTTTGACTGTAAACAATCAAAAAAAGTAAGTAAATATAAGTAAATATGTTTTATAGTAATAAGCAAAAATGATGGTAAGTTATCTTTTGTTAACATTAAACAATTAACATGAACTAACAATTATAAAAATCTATATATATTTTTTATAACGTTTATTAACCTTTGTTAATGTTAGTTAATAAATATGCAATTGGTCATTCTTTGTTATTTCACAGTGTATTAAATAATGTTAACAAATAATTAACCTCATTTGGTAACACTTTACAATAAGGTGTCATTTGTTAACGTTAGTTAATGTTTTAACTAACATGAACAATGAACAATACATTTATTACACTATTCAACTTCGTCCATGTTAGTTAATAAAAATACAGTCGTTTATTGTTTGTTCATAAATTTAGTTTAACATGAGCAAAAATAATATAACCACTAAAAAAAAAATAAAAGCAACAAAATTACTATAACTAAAACTAAATAAAAAATTACTATAACTAAAACTGAAAATAAAATATAATGAAAATTGCAATCATATCTTAAATATATTAAAATATCTCTGTTATTTTAAATAATCTTTAAAAAATATAATAAACATCTTGCAATAGCTAAAACAAAAAGGCATGCAGAGACTGAATCTGGAAACATCTGTGTTAATGATATATGATATCTGTATTCAGAATCTGTGTGTGTGTGGTCCGGATAAACCCTATGTTAGGGTAGCAAAACCTGAATTATTTGACCTTGTGGAGACATTTTTTTGGTCTGTATGAGGAAAACAGCTTATAAATTATACTCAAGTTAAAAAAAGAAGTAAAAATGCAAAAAGTTTGGTGTGAGGGCTGTGTTTAGGGTTAGAATATAGTTTGAACAGTATAAAAATAATTACATCTAGGGAAAGTTATAAAACGTAACACCCAATATGCGTGTGTGTGTATGTGTGTTCTAATATATATGGTTCATGAGGACACTACTACGCAAACATGGTTTATAAAGACACTTTCTGTGACCTGTTAACCAAAAGGCTTAAATAAACACACTAAATGGTGTTTTATGAAATTCAAAAGTTGCCTGTAGTTTCCTGAAAGAGGTAGGGGAATACAAAATACATTTTGTACAGTATAAAAACCATTACGCCTCTGGAGAGTCCCCGTAAACCACATATGCAAGAGTGTGTGTGTGTGGTACCTGAGTTGTCTGAGTTCTGCCAGCAGGGTCGGGTTTTGTTGGACTCTCTCTGGAGTCGGCTGACATGCCTGTTCATGCTCCGCTCGCAAACGCTGGATCTCCTGCAAAATCTCCCTGAAAACACACACAGCATTACCAATTACACACTCGCTGAGACTGAAATCCAAAACCACTGGATGTAAATCCTCGTGAAAACATCTCTATGTGCAGCTGTGAGCGAGAGTACCTGTTTTTGTTCTCCAGCTGCATGATCAGATCTCTCTGCTGTTTGTTGGTGTCGTAGCTGAAGTCTGAAGGTCTCTGTGATTCACAAGAGCAGCAGGAATACAGAAATATGACTGTGTGCACTTGCTCAGCTATAGTTTGGAGACAAAACTCTCCCAAAATATGAGTCAAACCTGACTGTTAATGTAAGCTTAAAGGAGAAGTCCACTTCCAAAACAAAGATTCACATACAGTGCACTCACCTCCTTGTCATCCAAGATGTTCATGTCTTTCTTTCGTAAAGAAATTATGTTTTTTGAAGCAAACATTTCAGCATTTTTCTCTATATAATGGACTGATATGGTGCCCCGAGTTTGAACTTCCAAAGTGCAGTTTAAATGTGGCTTCAAATGATCCCAAATGCGGTTGTAAATGATCCCAGCAGAGAAAGAGGGGTCTTAGCTAGCTATTTAAAAAATACAATTTAAATACTTTTTACTCAAACACTCGTCTTGCTTTGCGCTGCCTGAACTCTGTGTATCCTGGCTCAAGACAGTTAGGGTATGTCAAAAAACTCCAATCGTATTTTCTCCCTCAACTTCAAAAACCATTTCAAAATCATCCTACATAGCTGCAGAAGTACCGATCCAGTCTTTGCAAAGTGAACATGCAAAGAAGATCAAACACCCTCAACAAAAAAGGTAAAACAGCGATACAGGACGATTTTGAAGTTGAGGGAGAACATTAGATGGGAGTTTTTCGACATACCCTAACTGTCATGAACCGGAAAAAAAACAGTCCAGGCAGAGTAAGACAAGACGAGCGTTTGGCATTAAAAAGCTATTATTTTTGTATTATTTTTATGAAAATAACCGATCGTTACACTACATAAGATCCTTCTTTCTCAGCTGGGTTTGTTTACAACCACATTTGGGATCGTTTGAAGCCGCATTTAAACTGCATTTTGGAAGTTCAAACTCAGGGCACCGTATCAGTCCATTATATGGAGAAAAATGCTGAAATGTTTTCCTCAAATAATTTCTTTACAACTGAAGAAAGAAAGACATCTTGGATGACAAGGGAGTGAGTACATTCTATGTGAATCTTTGTTTTGGAAGTGGACTTCTCCTTTAATGTCAATTTAAAGGGGTCCTATTATGCTCTTTTACAAAGTCTTGATTTTGTTTTGGGGGTGTACTACAACATGCTCTCATTACATTATTACAATACCTTTCTCCCAGCCTGGCATAAAAGGCTCAATCAGTTCTGGGTTTGATGAAGGCCCGCCTTCTAAAAAATGAAATGTGTTGTGATTGGTTAGCTCTACCAGTAAACAGCTTAGACGGTGTTTCAGTACTGCCACGACCCTTACCAAAGCAGCAAGCTCCGTGTACAACTGTTAGCGCAAGATAGATTAAAACGATTCTTACATTTTAAATATGGATATTTTTCGTACAAAAAAAGCATCGATTCACTACAGGAGGCCTTTATTGACCCCCCAGAGCCGCGTGAGGCACTTTTAGTTACAGATGGATGCACTTTATTGACTTGTTTTGGACTGATGAAGAGAAACACCCGTCTATGCCGTTGTAAAGCTTGGGAGTGCCAGGATAAATTTTAATATAACTCCTGTTGTATTCAGCTGAAAGAAAGAAATCATATACAACCAGAATGCATGGAGGGTGAGTAAATAATACACTACAGTAAGTTAGTGTTGGGTCCTATCGTCAGCCTGCGAGATCGCCAATACATGATATTATCGTGCTAATGTATTTAATTATTTACATACTTAGTCTCATTGCCGAAACCAGCTCCAGCATAAGGCTAAAAGCAGCCTAATGTTTCTAATATGATTTAATATGACAACAACTGAATAAAAACATTATAAGTTACTAATTATAATGCTTACATTTCCTCAGTTATTTAAAAAGCAGCAAAAATGACAAGGCCACTGGAGCAGATTGCGACACATCTAGTCAATGCTTGTGTTTACATCCGCCACACCGGCTTGTTGAAGCGTCCCAGAAGTGGCTCTTTGCGCTGCATCGCTAAAGTTAGGATAATCCCCCACCTCGTCCCTACACACCCCCAACCATTCAAATTTCAGTAGGCAGGATTTAATTTAATGATATTCTAAAGGGCCGCGTTGTGACATCATAACATCCAGAAAACAAACGCTGTAGTCCAAAGGAGCCGTTCATTGTAGGGATTTTTTAAAAACAAAATATCTCCCTTTGGAGTGAACTTCAAGATTTGTAACTTTGTAGGTCTTTTTAATGCCCAAAGATACACACCACACACTAACTAAAATTCAAAAAGTGAAAAAGCATAATAGGACCCCTTTAAGACTTTTTGTCCAATACTAGAAGGCATCTAGTATGTCTGTACTGAGCTTAGTTTGAAAAGAGAGTAAAAGTGTAACTCACTCCTGTGTGTCCAGGATCCGTGGCCAGACGAGAGGCGTAGCGAGCAATGAGTTTGTGCTCTTCATCCGTTCGGGTAGGACTGTCTAATGCACTACAAACACACACACAGAAAATGTTATTACATTTGCAAAACCTTAAATAACCTTTGCCGACACACACACACACACACTCACCGTGGGCTGCTCTGGAGTTTGTTCACATACGCTGCGATCAGAGCGTGTTCCTCATTCATACGCTGAGCTGCGGCTAGAGTTGGCGTTCTACACACACACACACACACACACAAAAACTAAATTTAATTGCAAATTACAGATTTAAACAGTTTTTATATGAGTGGGCTGTACTATAAGCTTACAAAACTGCGTTTAACACTGCTCTGTCACTAATTTGTATTAGGGATGCGCCTAAGGCTGCAATTTAATTACATAATTTTATTCATTTTCATCAAACATGACATTTATATAATAATTATTGACTAATAATAGTTGGTGTTGCTGTACAAATATATATACACTGTATTTAAAAACTACACATGAAAAGTTAATTAAAATATGACTTAAATCCACCAGCTCTCCACAAAAGTCGTTTTTTAAACATTTTATTAAAGTCATGTTTTTTTCCATTCAGGACATGATATTATAGCCAAACCACAATCATGTGATCTTCTATTGCAAATACATTTTAGAGAAAAAATGGATTGGAAATGATTCTTTACTAAAGAACGTAATGGAAAAAAAACATAAAATTGCATGAATTAAAACCTGTTGTTTGGTCAAACTAACTTAATTAAATTCCCTTACCATATAAAACTATACTACATTTTAAAAGACAGTATATGCAATGTTTTTAGAGTTTTAACTTCCACAGCAAAATTCTAGTGACAACACCTAAAAGTTTTTATTTTTTATATTTAACAAAAAAAATTATTGTTGTTGAAAAGTAAAATTAAACATTTCTTTTTCCTTTACTAATTCATGCATCAGTGAGTTAAAAAAAAATTGCAAGTGTAATTTTTGACAGTAAATTCATAATTAAAAATAATTAGTAGTAGTAATAGTAGTAATTGCCTAAAAATGCAAATACAGTTTCATGACCTGTAAAAAATATTTATGAATTAAATAAAAAAAAAAAGTACATTATAATTTTTTTTAATTCCTTTTTTTTTTTTTTTTTTTTTTTTTTTTTTTTTAATTAATTCCCATGAAACAAAAAATCTTGATATTTTCTGGTTTTTCATGTTCCTAGATGTGCAAATACAGTTTCACGGCCTGTAAAAAATACTTAGGTATTAGCAGGTGTTGTAAAAAGGTAGTTTTGGACCCTGGAATTGCAGTTTTTACACTTATAATTAATTATAATGCTAATAACCAATAGAGGGCTGAAATTATAAATCTAAACTAGATTTACTTTATTAAAAAGGAAATTAAAAGACATTATTAACTGAAATAAACAGTTTGTATTTTAGGCATCACAATATGATGTAGAAAAATTAATCTTAATTTTGAAATGCGTGTATATTAGAAATTATAAAGCTTTAGCTGAATGATAATTATATGAAAGTCGTAACAGACGGATTAAAAAATTCTCACACATAAAACTCTACAAAGTGACTCATCTGAAAGGTCAAAGGTGAAGAGAAGGTGTGCTCACCTCTTAGAGGGGCTGACACCTGCAGACGGGGGCAGGACTGGTTCATTCATGTTTCCTATTGGACGGGGAGGACTAGAGGGGAAGAAAAGATAATATATATACTGTACACAAAATATAGACATGACACCACCACCCTTCATTATATTTGCTGAATAAAATCCAATACTTGTTTCTTACTAATTTTAAGGTGCTGACTTCCGAAATAGTGCCAGTTTTTCTTGAGCATGTTGCACTTTCTCACAACATTTAGTAGCTTTTTTGATTTTGACAACAATCAAGGTGAAGAAGTTTTGTATTATCTCTTAATCACCAGAAAAAAACAATTCTTAAACCAGGCTACAAATATGTTAAATTATCAGCATTTCATAATTTGTTTCCACTCCTTTGCAAATTGCAGGTTTGCAGGTTTTTGAATGCTGAATGCTTTTTGTCCTTAAAACAGAAACCTTTGACATTCAACTGTTAATTTGTCTAATTTGTGCTGCTGACACAAACACACATATGTGACCCTTAGCCACAAAACCAGTCTTAGGTAGCACAAGTATATTTGTAGCAGTAGCCAACAATACAGTTTTATGGGTCAAAAATATCAATTTTTCTTTTATGCCAAAAATCATTAGGATATTAAGTAAAGATCATGTTACATTAAGATATTTTGTAAATTTCCTACAGTAAATATATCAAAACTTAATTTTTGTTAAGTAATATGCATTGCTAAGAACTTCATTTAGACAACTTTAAAGGTGATTTTCTCAGTATTTTGATTTTTTTGCACCCTCAGATTCCAGATTTTGAAATAGTTGTATCTCAGCCAAATATTGCCACATCCTTAAAAAAAAAAAAAAAAAAAAAAAAAAAATCAATGGAAAGCTTATTTATTATGACTGGTTTTGTGGTCCAGGGTCACATATATACTAAATATTACCCAATTCAACGATGCTGAAGTCAAATTATTTTACTATTTATTTATTTTAAACAACATTTTGAATTTTTAATCATTATTCTTGCATAGTTTCACATTCATTGGGATGCAGGGTTTAAATTTGTCACACCATAGTGAACTACAAAACAACTAAAAGGTGATAAAAACTGAGGAAAACATCAAATAAATATTGACTGTCACAATATAGACAGTTACTTTTCATTATACATTCATATACACTTTAAACTAAAATCTTAATTGACATTAATAAAACTTCATGGACAGTTTGAAAACAATTTGTAAACACTTTCACACACACCCATGCATTCTGAATAAATCTTAAAAACCTTATACTTTTCAACTGACCCAAATACACACACACACACACAAACACACAAACCAGTCAGTCATGCAAAACTAAGAGACTGAAGCAACATAGACAGAACAGGCAGAGACAGAACAGGATTCCTGGGGAAAAAAAAAAAGACGGATCGGGACAAACATTTGTGCAGAATGAAGACAAAATCATACAGTAACTGACCTCACGTCTGTAAGCAGAAAATAAAAGCAAACTCCTTCTCTGTCTCTATGTCTCTCTGTTTCTCTGTCGAGTGATGGTGTCTGACCCTCATCAGTGTGTCCACACAGACAAGTGATCATGTGATGTCGGGAACCAATAGAAACATTCCCAACACTTTCAAAATGGCCACAGACAGAGGATTGTGTGTGTGTGTGTCTGTGTGACTGTCTTACACTATATTGGACAGGTTGAGGGGTTTCTCGGGGTATTCTGGGTAGACGGGGTGGGACGGCTCTCTGCTTGGCACACAGCCCAAAGATTTACTGATGGCACGACCCAACTTTTTAGCTGGAGATTTCTGGAACAAACACACACAAATATAAGGAACCAAAACTGAAAACCTCTAAAAGACAAGACACGAGTTTCAGATTAAGTAACAGATCCATTTGCATAAAGAAATGCACATTAAGTGTAGAAATTTCAATGGTTTTCCAGCCTGTGGGAAGCTTGCACAATAGAAAGCATCATTAAAACAACCATAAAAGTTTGGGGTTAGTAAGATTTTTTAAAAGAAATTAATTCTTTTATTTATCAAGGATGCATTAAATTGATTAAAAGTGACAGTAAATACATTTATAATGTTACTGTCTCGGTTTCAAATCAATGCTGTTCTTTTGAACTTTCTATTCATCAGACAATCCAAACATATTGCAGTTTTCACAAAAACATTACTCCGCACAAATATATATTTTCAACATTAATAAGCAGCAAATCAGCATATTAGAATGATTTCTGAAGGATCATGTGACACTGAAGACAATATACAATATATAATTTTACAATATACTGCAATAGAAAACAGTTATTTTAAATTATAATAATATTTCATAATATTACTGCTTTTACTGTATTCAGAATTCAAATAAATACAGCCTTAAATAGCTCTAATATTTTTTTTATTAATTAATAAAATGTATTACTTCCAATTTATTTGTTTATTTTTTAATTCCCATTTAAAAAAAACTAAATTAGGACTGTTTTCAGTGCAAAAAAACTTGAGTAACATAAATAAATAAATAAATAAATAAAAAGTATGATGTGACTGCTGTAGTTGATCCTCACCCAGGACGAATGCTCCTTCATCTCGTGCTGGTTGTTGTGGTTTCCGCTCGCATTGCCGCGCCAAAAACAGTTCTGACACAGCTGATAGTTAAAACACTGCTGACAGCGATAACGGAATCCCGTCATGCCCTCCGACCGACAGAAAGAGCACGCCACCGGATGACGGACTGAAAAAGACAGAGATTCATTGTGCTGTAACATATGAATATTAAACTAGAAAATGAATGTTCATGGAATAATGAATCTGTACAAATTCTAGCTTTGTCACGGCAGCATAAATTAGTGTGAGTAATATGAATAATTAAGCATATATTATTCAGTGTGTCTGTTACCGTTCTCTACGATGGCCAGCCGATGCAGCAGAGGAAGCCAAATGACACACTGAGGAGGAGAATCTGACATCAGAGTATCCAGAAACATGTTCAGCATCACCTTCTTCTGTTAAACACACATACACAGACTCAAATATACATCCATGACAGAACTGGCCAACATTTACACATTTCTGCATTTTCTGACAAAAAGTGAGCAGTGCTTTTCTGGTGCAAAACTCACTGTTGCTAGTCAAGGGTGTTGCTATGTGGAGGCTCTGTGTTTAGGGCACCTCTATGCTGTTGCTAAGGTGTTGCTGTGGTATTCTGATTGTTTTGGGCACTGCTATGTGGTTGCTGAGGTATTGAGAGTATTTAGGGCACTGCTACGCTGTTGCTAGGGTGTTGCTATGCTGTTGCTATTGTATTTTGAGTGATTAGGGCACTGATATGCTGTTGTTAGGGTGTTGCTATGCGGTTGCTGAGGTATTTTGAATATTTAGGGCACTGCTATGCTGTTGCTAGGGTGTTGCTATTGTATTTTAAATGATTATGGCACTGATATGCTGTTGTTAGGGTGTTGCTATGGGGTTGCTGAGGTATTTTGAGTGTTGTGGGCACTGCTATGCTGTTGCTAGGGTGTTGCTAAGCTGTTGCTATTGTATTTTGAGTGATTAGGGCACTAATATGCTGTTGTTAGGGTGTTGCTATGCTGTTGCTATGGTATTTTGAGTATTAAGGGCACTGCTATGCTGTTGCTAGGGTGTTGCTATGCTGTTGCTATTGTATTTTGAGTGGTTAGGGCACTGATATGCTGTTGTTAGGGTGTTGCTATGTGGTTGCTGAGGTATTTTGTTTGTTTAGGGCACTGCTATGCTGTTGCTATGGTATTTTGAGTGTTTTGGGCACTGCTATGCTGTAGCTAGGGTGTTGCTATGCTGTTTCTATTGTATTTTGAGTGATTAGGCCACTGATATGCTGTTGTTAGGGTGTTGCTATACGGTTGTTGAAGTATTTTGAGTGTTTAGGGCACTGCTGTGCTGTTACTATGGTAATCTAAGTGTTTTGTACACTGCTATGCTTTTGCTAGGGTTTTGCTATGTGGTTGTTAAGGTATTCTGAGTATTTAGGGAAATGCTGTGCTGTTGTTAGAGTGTTGCGGACACTGCTGTGCTGTTGCTAGGGTGTTGCTATGTAGTTGTTAAGGTATTATGAGTGTTTAGGGCACTGCTACGCTGTTGCTATGTGGTTGCTAAGGTATTCTGAGTGTTTAGGGCACTGCTACACTGTTGCTAGGGTGTTGCTATGTGATTGTTAAGGTATTTTGAGTGTTACATTACTCAGAATACATTAACACTAATGTATTCTGTAGCAACAACACTACTATTTTGTTGCTACAGTGTTGCTAAGTTATTCTCAGTGTTTTGAACACCGCTATGCTGTTGTTGAGGTGTTGCTATGTTGTTGCTAAGGTATTCTGGACATTTAGCAGTAATAACAGTAAAAACATCACCCACAAAACAAAAAGAAGAAACGTGTGCGAAATAGGTACTTGTTGAGGAAAGCAGGATCTGGCGAAGTGATCCATGTAGCCGAACGACGGCCCCTCAAAAATGGCAGTGGGCAGCTTTAGCGCCTCCCGCAGGAAGTGGTCGAACTTGGACATCACCATCGCACCATGAGTATCTGATATCTGAGAGAAAATATCTAACAAACACAAAGAAATGTACTCATTACATCAGCCACAGCACATATTCATGATGATTTGCATATCACTGACTTGTCATTTTTTTCAAGTCAAAAACCACCTTGAGTGAGTGTAAAAACTTTTGTTGCTAATATATATAATATATAATGGATATTTTTTTTAAATTAGGTGTTTCCATCACTCGTTAGCTATTACTGTGAAGATGCTTTGAAACAAATTCTATTTTATAAAGCAAACAAATAAAGACAACTTGATGTGATTTGTCCACTAGTGAGTGTCAATGCTGAAATCAATGCATGAACTTACAGCGAAGTTTATCAACCAGTTTCCCTCCACACAGCACTGACAGCATCATTTTAACAGAAAACACCGTCAGCCTTCCCTGAGCATCACTGCAAAACACACACAGTTACATCGTCAAATGAACTGATGCTGATTTGCTTTCTCAAGAAACATACTATTACCAATGTTAAAAACAGTTGTGCTGCTTCATAATTTGTTGAAACCATGATACATTTTTTAGAATTCTTTAATAGTTCAAAGGAACAGCATTTATTTGAAACAGAATGTTTTGTAACAGAATGTAGAATGCTTTGTAACATTCTAAACGTAACTTTTTGATCAATTTACACAACACAACACGAATACACACACACCTGTCGTGTGCCGCCACTATGAAGTTGAGCAGCAGGCTGGTGTTGTGCTGGACGTTGATCTGGTGTGTGGTGGGCAGCCGTTTATTTAGCTGCTGGTAGATGCAGGTGATGATGGTCTCCAGCCGAGCCACGCTGATCTCGGTACAGATGTCCAGCGTGTTCAGACCATTGTCACGGAACGCCTCGATCATGTTCCACACGTCCACCAGATGCACTGAGAGAGAAAACACATGAAATATTGGGAATTATTTTAAAGAAAACCTTACTATATTAGCTCATATTACTCTAAAGCCTGCATTTATTTAATCAAAAGTACAGTAATAATGTAAAATAATATTACAATTTAAAATAACTGGTTTCTATTTGAATATATTGTAAAATGTAATTTATTCCTGGGCTGCAAAGCTGAATTTTCAGCATCATTACTCCAGTCTTCAGTGTCACATGATCCTTAAAGCATTAAGTGCTACTCACGGTTGCATTTCTTCTGAATGAATCTGAGCTTGCAGGCGGTGCGGTACGTGGACAGCCGGATGGTGTCATAATTCTGCGTCTCTGAAGAAATAGTCACACATTTTTATTCAGCTGCACCAGTTTGTGAACACATGCAATAGAGGACAAAGGTCACACGGTGGGTGGCACTCACTCATGTCCGTGAAGATCTGCTTCCTGTCGGCCATGACAATCCCTTTCCGTCTCTCTTCTATCATCCTAGAGACACGCAGAGAGAAACGAACCATAGACGGGCAAACAATTAGAGGCACTTTTGAACTTTTGAAATCTTGAAACAAATGATTTCTTTAAAAGAATGAAACATCTTCAAACATCTTCAAACATTTCACACATGTAAAACTCACATAAAGTGAATTTTAGCATAATGTTCCTTTTTGTGTATTGCATGATGGCAATGAAATATGAAGGTAAAAGTATTTTTCTTGTGTTGTTACTAAAATAAATAAAATCAATGTTTGCATATGTGTAGCAGTGCGGATTTTTTTTTAAACCGTGCATTATAGTAAAAAAATGTGATGGTAATGGATTGTTTTTACTTGTAACTAAAATATGTAAATAAATAAAATTATTGCATGCATGTATTTTTTAAACAATGCATGATGGTAAAGAAATGTGATGGTAATGGATTTTTTTCTCTTGTATTGTAACTAAAATAAATAAATAAATGCATATTTGTGTTTTTTTAAAACCATGCATGATGGTAAAATATGATAATAATATTTATTGTAATTGATTTTTCTCTTGTATTGTAAAACAAACAAACAAACAAATACATTATTGTATAATGTGCAACTATGTTTTCTTTAAACAATGCACAAAGGTAATGAAATTTGATGGTAATGGATTTTTTAAAAATAAAATAAAATAAAAACATTTATTTTTGTATAATGTGTTTTTTTTTTTTAACAATGCATGAAGGTAAAAACAATGTGATGTAATGGTATAATTTTTGTATAATTTTTAACTATTTTTTTTAACAATGCATCATGAAATATGACGGTAATGGATTTTTCTCTTGTACTTCAACTATAAAAAATAAACAAATACATTTTTGTATAATGTGTAACTATGTTTTTTTTTTAAATAATGCATGATGAAATGTGATGGTAATGAATTTTTGTCCTGAAATGTTAATAAATAAACAAATAACTATTCGCAAAATGTGTAATAGTGTATTTTTTTGTAACCATGCATGATGGTAATAAAATGTGATGGTAATGCCATTTATGTTGTCCCATTACTAAAATCTAAATCATCTCTGAATTATCTCAAATAAAATTGGTTTAATACTGGTATTTTTAAATCATGACAAAAAAAAATATTAATGACATACTTTGATCTTAAGCAAACTTGAACTAAATATAAACATTTTTGGAAAAAGAAAACACACTGGATTTTTTCTAAACTGTTTGTTGTCATATTAATCATTCTATGCGATAAAAAAAAACTTTAAAAAATGCACAATTACAAACAAATAGTTCGATTTTAACATGTATTTACATGAATTTAACATTATATTATATTTAATTGTTCAAATCTTATAGAAGGGACGTTTAAAAATCTGTATGGGGATGAAAAATCAAAACAGATAAGGAACGCCCTAGCAAGCAGAGATGCCAAAAACCTGTTAACAATGACTTTTTGTGCCACTCACTGACAGCTGACACACAACTGAATTTCAGTCGCATCTTAATAAAGAACAGAACCAAATTTCTCTCTACTTACTGCAAAGCACTGAAGCATGTGAACACACATTCCTGCAGGGATTTGAGGGTCTCCGGTGAGACTTACCCATAATCCCCTGGGACACAGAGGCACAAACACTGACAACAGCTATGTTTAACACAACTTGACTAAAACTGACATCCACTCGGTAAGAACTTCTTTGTCCTCTTCAACTCAATGACATCGTCGTTTTGCCCTCAAATGCCTTTATTTGAACTTATGAGTATCTGCATGAACTCACACTTGAGTGGGAATAATTTGTCAAACAGTCGGTCCAGACGTGCAGCAGCTCACTGCTAAAACATTCCAGTGTCCTGAACTCACATTAACACTCATCACACCGACACGCTAAAAATCACCAACACACACAAACAAACCGACCGCAGTTGAGGACTGAAACTTCCTTAAACGGTGTAATGTTTTAATCACAATCATCTTTAATGAAGCTATTTATAGACAAAAGTTTGGGGACATAAAGATTTAATACTTTCATTAAGAAATCCACTAAATTGATCAAAAGTGACAGAAATGTTTCTTGAGCAGCAAATCAGCATATTAGAATGATTTCTGAATGATCATGTGACACTGAAGACTGGAGTAATGATGCTGAAAATTCAGCTTTGCATCACAGAAATAAATTACATTTTAAAATATATTTAAATAGAAAATGGTTATTTTAAATTTTAAAAAATATTTCAAAATTTTACAATAAATCTTACAGACCCCAAACTTTTGAAATGATAATACAACCAAAATATGAAATGTAGAAGTACAAGTAAATTAAGAGGAAACACCTGTCATTAGTTACCTGATCTCGGCTGTAGGTCAGTCAGGTGAGAGCATCAAGAGGCCTGAAAACAGGAAGAAAGTGAGATGATCAGACATTTGCCCACTTCAGTTTAGTCACACACGTCACATTAATCACAGATTAATCACACATGAATCACAGCAACTGTCCAGCACATCTCTGATTCCCACACTGCGTCTGTGATCGTTTTTTTGGACCGTCATACGTCAGTCTGTCAATCACATCTGCTCCTGTCACTGAGGTGCAAGATTTCTTCAGTTACATGGAGTGATAAATGCAGCAGCACGCTATTTAAAACTCATTTTGTTTTTCATTCAGTAAATACTGAAGTGCGTTATTAAAGGATTCCATATTTCAACACCTTTAGTATACAGTAGCGGTTAATTTAATTAGCAGATGATATGATCATGATGTAAAAATATACATATTAATTACACTTTCGGATCCTAACAAAACTATAACCAAATATAAACTTTTTTTGGAAGAGAAAAAACAGACAGATTTTTTTGTGAAATGTTTGTTGTCTAAGTAATGATTCTATGCTATACAAATAAATAAATAAATAATAAAAATGTAAATAAAAATAAAATTGCACAGTTGCACATACACATTTAAATTAAGAAATATAAAAAATATATATTTATATATAAAAATATATAGTATATATATATAACATTACATGAATTTAATATTTATTTTATATTAAAATATTACAGAGGGGAGGTTTTATAATCTGAGTGGGGAAGAAAAGTCAAAACTGAGAAATCCTGGCAAATGAAATGTTTTCAATAACCAATGATACAATATTTAAGCTTAGATTTAAAATTTATGTATTTGAATTATATAAGCAATTTCCATCCATTTAAATTTTTATTAACAATCCTTTTAATAACAACAACAACAATATTAAAACATAATTTCCTGATTCATATCAGCAAAAATACATACAATTAAATATTAAATTTCTAATATTATTTATAAAAATTATATATTATTGGATTATATAAAGCATTTTTAAACACATGCTAAGTTTATATTCATATCAGAAAAAATACTAAAAAAACACAAATATTATATATACATAATATAATTTATAAAAATGTTATATTATCATGTTATATAAACTATTTTTTTAAATGTTAAGTATATTTTAAACTCATATATATACACACACACACATTTAAAATAAATGAATATATATATATATATATATATATATATATATATATATATATATATAATGCAATATAATGAAATGAAATATATATATATATATATATATGTATGTAATATAATAAATAAATATGTATATACGGATGCATGCACACACACACACACACACACACACACACACGTCTGGTTTATTATCTTTGTGGGGACTCTCCATAGGCGCAATGGTTTGTATACTGTTCACACTGTATTTTCTATCCCCTTACCCTAACCCTACCCCTAAACCTAACCCTTACAGAAAACTTTCTGCATTTTTACTTTCTCAAAAAATCTCATTCTGTATGATTTATAAGCTTTTGTACCCATGGGGACCACAAGCCGGTCGCCACAATGTCAAAAATTTCAGGTTTTACTATCCTTGTAGGGACATTTGGTCCCCACAATGTAGCAAAAACAAGTACACACACACACACACACATATACACACACACATATACACACACACATATACACACACACATATACACACACACACACACAGGGTGGGTGAAAAGCAACAAAGCATTACAAAATGGTAATAAAGTACATAGTTTTTATACAAATTTATTGAAACAAATTTATTTACTTTATTACATCGGAAAACGCTTGCAAATTTTCACATTCCTATTTAGGCACCATGATAGTAGTAAGTGATACTACAAGTTCTATAGTCATTAAATACTGCCTAGTTACTTTTCACCCACCCTGTATATACACACACACACACACACACACACTGCATTATATTATACTATATATGTAACAGCATTCATAGCATTCACAGCATGTACGCATTTTTATCTGAAGCAACTTTTAGATCCATTTTAATAGTGCATGCATTCAGCAAGAATCTAGTGTTGCCATGCATAACATACAGAACAAGCTGATTCTATTTCTATTTTAAGACAAGTGACTAAACTGACAGTCGAAGCATGAATCCACAAACAGCACACAGTTCTCAAGAGAATAGGGTTGAGGTGAAAGAAACCCAGCCATAATGGCATGTGATGCATCAAGTCACTCCATTTCTCTAATGCATTTTTTAATCTTGATGAACAGCAGCTCAAAGCTGATCCATTTCAGCATCATTTCAGTATTAAACTGTCGCTAGAATTCACAATTATCTAAAACACACTGTCTATGCACAACCACAAACACAAACACCTTCACAGTGGAAGTAGAGGAGGAGTCACACAGACGGGCGGCAGTGACTTTACTATTCCTGTCAGCCGCCCAAACACATGACCTTTCACTCACACGCCATAAGTGGAAAACAATTATGTAAAGGCACCATATGAGGGGTGTGTGTGTGTGTGTGTGGTCAGGCAGATTTTAGCCCATGCTGATGCAGTTCATTTTCGAACCTCCATTCATACCTGCATTCAGTTCAGGACCAAACCCAGAGTTGAGCCGCTCATTTACTTCAGACACGACGGCCCCTCAGAGACCAAAGCAGAACAGAATGCTGCTGCTGCTGCTATACTCACACTGACTAATGCTGGCAGGTATTAATATTACAGCCAGATATTAATAATACCGCCAGATATTATTGGTACACTGCTGTGAGAAGTTATGAAACAACGGCAACAGTCCAAAGCTCAACAGAAACATTCTTTTACTTGACATGCCAACATTTTAGAGCCATCACACACACAAATTATATTTTAGCAACACATTTCCTTATTTGTAATCGACAAATGTGCTGAAATTTTTTTATCAAATATATTATTAAATATATTTATTTAAAATTTAAAATTGTATATAAAATGTTACATATTTTTAATTATATTGTAAATATGCAATACAATTATGTTTTTAATATTTAAAATTTTATGTAATGGAATAAATGAAAATAAATGACAAAATTAAAATACAAAACACTGCTTATACTTACACATAATAAAAATAAAATACACAAAATAAATAAAACCTTTTTTTTAATTTTAACCATTTTTAAACTATAAATATATATCAATTAGAGTATATAATATATTATTACTTATATAGAATATATAGTATACTAATACTTAGACTTAGACAATTTTTTTTTACATTTTATAACATATACATATACATACATACATACATGCATACACACACATATATATATATATATATATATATATATATATATATATATATATATATATATATATATATATATATATATATATATATATATATATATATATATATACACACACACACACACACACACACACATATATAAAATGTATATATTTTTTAAATTATATAAAAATGTAACAAACTATAAGTTTAAGAATTAATACACTACATATTGTATAGAAGTAATAATAGATGATACGCTTCAATTTATATATAATTTTGTATATGTATACCATTTACAATAGTTAAATTATAGGAAAATTATACAAATTACATAAATTGTGTGTATATACATATACATATTTTTTACTTAAAACAGAAAAAAAACATTTGTTAAAAAGTATATAAAAATATTAAAAATTGGTAATAGTTTAAGTAATAATAGATTATATATTGTATATATCAGAAATAACAGTTGATATATTCTAATTGATATATAATTTATATAAGTATAAAATGTATTACTTACAAATTATTAAAAAAAAGTATAAAAATTATATAAAGTGTATATATATATATATTTCATATTAAATATTTAAAATATATATAAAACATTTGTTGAAAATTGTACATAAAAATATAAAAAATTACTAACTGTTTATATATAAACTTTATTATATTTTATATTCATATAAATATATTTTTATATATTTATATTATATTATATAACAGAATTATATAACAGTTTACATAATAATACATTACATATTGTATATATAAATAATAATAGATGATATATTCTAATTGATATATAATTGTTTATATAAATATACATTTTGTAAAACTTAATACAAAATTATATATAAACAGTGTGTACATATTTTTACTTAAAACATAAAATAAATAAAACGTGTGTAATTATATATTGTATATAAGTAATAATATATGATATATTCTAATTAATACATCATATTTTTAAAATAAATATAAAATTTCTAACATTTAAATTTGTAAATTTATTTGTTAATATTTAAAAATATATATAAAAATTTGCAATAAATTAAATTTGCAATAATAATGATCATTTACAGAATAATGCAACTTCACGACAGATATACATTTATAAATATTGCTTCACAAAAAAAAAGACTGCAAATGCTGCAAAACATTACAGATTTGTTTATAATGATCAAACCATGCTCGCAAGACTTTCACAAGTTTTGCAATTTCAGCAGAACCTCATCTAACAGCTAGATAACAGTACATTGGTGACAAATTGACTTCACAAGGCTGTAGCAATGTTGAAGACATCACAGAAAACCAAACGTTTATGTTAGCAATAAAAACACATTTACATGATGATAAAACACTGGATTGCAATAACGCAAGCACTCGCCCAACATCAGTATGTCAACCAGCCTGAAACAGGTTTCCACCTGTCAGCGTAACTGTGCATGGAATCGCACTTAAAATCATTAATTACTACCATTTCATCAGCTAGTTTCTAACTCTCTGCAGTAGCAGCGGTGTATGACTGTGTTATGGAAACATTTACCACAGTAACATTTGCTATGACGACCACAACTGACAGCTCCATCTGCCTGTTTAAACACCACGTGTGCATAAATACTGCGTGTATATTTAGCAGCAAATAAGTGTCTTAAATTAATCATCTGAAAATATTTCTTTTGAGTCGGAGGAGTTTGTGTTCTTTTCTTCCTTTGCCAGCTCATATCAGTTTCTCTCTGCTGTGACGTGGAGCAAATGATTGAATATCTCCTCAAGGGAGATCAACAAAGCCTTCGGTCGTTTCCCGCGGACAGCGGCCCCGATCTGCCTTTCAGACGTTCCTCTGTTGTCCATATTCAGTCTTTCTCTCATGCAGCTCAATGTCTTTGTGCGCAAAAATCAGATCAAACTCAGACGTCACATCCATTCAGAGAGACGTGACAGAGCACAGGAGAGACTGTGTGTGTGTTTGCGTTTCACAGGACTGCCATCAGCTCTATTTGCATTTCGTACAGAGACAAATAAGGCTGAAAAGCCCAGAAGTTAAACACAAACTGAAATGCAAGGTAACTGAGAGCTGTCAAGAACACATCCGGCTCAAACTAAATCAAAAGATAAGAATAAGAAGTTGATTTTTTCAGTTAGCATTGGTACTATCCATGCCGGTTTAAATTGAATAGACAACATTTTTGCAAAAATTTTACTCCAAGAGAGTAAACAAATGCAACCGAGAATAAGAATTATAAAAATAATAAAAATAATAATAATAAAATTAAAAAATATAAAAACAACAGCAAATAATATATATATATATATATATATATACACACACACACACACACATACAGAACAATAAAAAACAGGAAAAAAAAAAAAAATCAGGAAAAAACTGTAATATTGTAAAATATTATTATAGTTTAAAATAATGGTTTTGCATTTTAATATATTTTAAAATATAATTTATTCCTGTGATGCAAAGCTGAATTTTCATCTTTGGTGTCACATGACCCTTTATAAATCATTCTAATATGCTGATTTATTACTTTTATTATCAATGTTGGAAAGAGTTGTGCTGCTTAATATTGTTTTGGAAACTTTCTTCAGGACTCTTTGATGAATAAAAAGTTAAAGAGAACATCATTTATTCAAAATAGAAATCTTTTCTAACAATATAAGTCCATGCCATCACTTTTTATCAATTTCACACATTCTTACTGAATAAAAGTATTCATTTCTTTAAAAAAATAAAGATTAAAAATTTACTGACCACAAACTTTTAAATGGCATTTAAAAATTTAACACTTAAAATTTATATAAAAAAAAAAAATTATATAACATTTTTAAATATAAATGGTATAAAAATAGAATACATTGTATTGTTTAAATTTGAAATAATAACAAGATAATTTATAGATCACATACAAGATCATAAAATGCCACAATATATATATATTATTACCCGTCATTTTAATTATAATAACACATTTATTCAATTTCACACATCCTTACTGAATAAACGCATTAATTTCTTTGAAAACCACAAATCACAAAAATCACATAAAAACAGTTTTTTCATGCACCTGTCAAGTTTGAGGTTTTTCATAAAGTGTTTTTTCAAACTAGTGGAAAGAAAACATAAAAAAAACACTATTAAGTGTTTCCTTTGTAGCACTTTATCTATTTGTGTCAATAGATTACAATTACAATCCATATTTTTAAAGGCCGTTTTCTCAAAATGGGTTTTTTCCTCTTACACTGGGCTGTAACTCTCCACTTCAGTAACATTTACACACACCAAACTTTACATTTTTATTCCTGCCTATATCCTGAAGTTTTTTTCAGGGTAATTTGTTCAGATATAATTAGCTTGATTACATATACAACATTTTATTATTATTCCATAAAATTTTGGAAAAGTTTAGTTTTCTGTCTGTTCTAAATATTTTCTGAATTATGGAGTGACAAAAATGAGTTGCCTAAAATTCCCTCTGTAAAAACATTTAACTCTAATATGGAAGAAAATAATAATAATAAATTGAAACAAGAATTTTGAAACTGACTCCAACCAGTGTTCAGATTTTTGTACTAAAAATGTATACAAATTAGTGCATATTTGCATATTTAAACCTAACATTTTAGAAACCTTGTAATACAAAAAATGTTTGCAATTATCAACGTAATCAATCAACTGGGTAAGCAAGGCAATAACTAGTTCATGTTTTTACCCTATTCACCTGCAGTGTTTCTCCTTAAATGGTATTTTTGTCTTACAAAAGATTTCTATTTTAATTAAACCCCGTTCTTTTGAACTTTTTATTTATTAAAGGATCCTGAAAAAAACGTATCAAGTTCCAATGAAATATTAAGCAGCATAACTCTCTCCAACACAAATCAGTATATTAGAATTATTTCTGAAGGATCATGTGACACTGAAGACTGGAGTAATGATTCTGAAAATTCAGCTTTGATCACAGAAATAAATTACATTTTAACATATATTCACATAGAAAATGGTTATTTTACATTGAAATAATATATCACAATATTACAGATTTTTCTGGATTTTCTGCTTTTTTTTTTTAGTTACCACTAAACCTGCAGAAATGTCCACCAATCAGAGAAGTCACTGTGGAAATGCTAACACGTCTAATCATTTATTCTACTATGGCTGATTCATTTTAAAAGTCAAATGTTGAGTTTCAACTTTGAGCTGTTTAGTTTAGTTGAAGTGTTTTTTGTTTTTTTTTTAATGACTTGAAATGGAGAAAATGAATGGAAAATATGCTTCCAGAAACAAGCACACTTAAAAAAAAAAAAAAATAACACACACCATGCCAGCAAAACCATCATCATAAAAAAAACATAATAAACTGGCTTAAATAAAGGCCAACAGTTCTTTTAGATGAGGTCATGACAGGTGCATCTGGATTAAACCTCCACTGATTCAACCTAGTAACATTCCAGAAAGTGGGTTAAAGGGATAGTGTACCCAAAAAATTATTTTTTTAGCATTTACTCACTCCCATGTTCTTTAAGATTTAGCAAAATTAAACCAGTGCAGTCACGTGACAGTGTGAGCTAAGCAACCAAGAACTGAAATAAATATATATATAGTCTAAATAAGATTACAAACAACAACGCACACAAAATCAATGTCAAGACAGTAGTGCAGAATAAGACAGTTATTGCATAGGGATGTATAAAATACAAATGCTGAGTATAGTTCCAAACCTGTATGAATTTCTTTCTTCTGTTGAACACAAAAAAATTGATATTTTGAAGAATGTTGGTAACCAAACAGTTGCCGGTAGCCATTGACTTACATAGCATGGGGAAAAAAACTATGGAAGTCAATGGCTACCAGCAAGTGCTTGGGTACCAACATTCTTCAAAATATCATCTTTTGTGTTCAAGTGAAGAAAGAAACTGAAGGCGAGTTTGGGGAGGTTTATGAGACACCGTTTTCAAATAAAAACTGACATTTTTTATGCATTTTGGCCATGACAATTTACACGACAGTAGGGTTTTGGGGGCCTGAAAATGCAAACATTTTCAAAACAGTAAGATTATCATCTTCATGTAAATAGCACAAATGCAAATTTGTAAATACGGTGTCATCACACGCATACATATTACATCTTCTCTCTACAGGCATGTGTGAATTTCTTTATGAAGTGTAAGGCCCTATGATTTCTGTGATGTGAAAACGTGGACGGAATCATGGAATCCAGTCACTATAATAGAATTTACTGTATAAAGTGGAATGTCATGGAATTTGCCAGATTTTTACATATATATAAATACACACATATATATTTTAACAAAAATATTTGTATGTATTTGTCTAAATCTAACATATTTTTCCTTAATATACAAATGGGTCAAAGACGAAAAAGGGCTCAAGCGTAAAAACAATAAGTGTAATACTGCTTTTAATTGTGGCTCTTTTCACAAAAAAATATTAAAAAGTTTTCTGTTTAATTTAATTGCATTAAAATTGCAATTGCAAAAAATAAACATCATACCCTTTTCCTTAATTTACAGAAGACCCACTAAAATGTAATTCAGTGTAACGATCTTGTCAGGCATATTTACAAGAAAAATTAATTTTTGACATATTAAAAGATCAATTACTATCACCCCAAATACTAATTAGGTGTAATTCTACATTTTTAATTTGCCACTTTTACTCATTTAAAACACAATAAAATTTTATACGTTCCCTTATTCTTTTATATACATTATAATATCTACAAATCACAATAAGCATGATGTTTGAATTTTTACATAAATATTGTGTTACACTGAATGACAATGTAACATTATTTAAACCACACACACACATACATATTATGCAAACATACGCTTATTTTAAATTGATTAATCGTGACTAATCGTTTTGCAGCTCTAATATTTTTTACATTTTACCAGTCTAGAAAAATTAAGACTAAAAAATGGAATCCAGAAAAATTAAATCTGAAAAAAAAAAAAAAAAAAAAAAAAAGGAATTTTGAAAAAAAAAAAAAAATCAAATGGATTTCATAGGGCCCTAAAAGTAACATCGCCAACTACTGGCCTGGCATGCATATTACAGCATCAGTTGCTTTTGTGGATCAGCGTGAACAGAGATCGTCTTGACAACATTGTCACCTGAACACGAAACTTAAAAAATGCAAATAAAAAAAAACTTTTCTGCCTTGTAGTACATCTTTGTCAGGTAAACATACCCTAAATGATGACAGAATTTTCATTTTTAGCTAACATATCCCTAGTTCCAAGACGTTCTGCAGACTGCACAATGATGTCATAATCAATATATGAACACGCCCTTTTACGGTCTGCCAGTTCATATGATTATTTTATGACGTCCTAATTCTGGAAGAGGCCATCAGTCTGTCTGAATGCCACTGTAAATGTGGACATGCATCATGTGTGTGTGTGTGTGTGTGTGTGTAGCAGGTATATCCAACGAGGGCGACAAACATTCCAAAGATTCCGGATCTCAAACCTCTGTCAACCTCTGTGTGTGTGTGTGTGAGGGAGCTTTTACTCAGGTCACTTGAATAAATGGATTTCAAACACTTTGTTTTAAGAAGCCAAAGCTGGCAAGCAGCAGGGGCCCCATTCACTCGCACACACACTCATACACACATACAAAAGTAAAGTACTGACTGGCATGAAGACACTCTGGTGGTTATTTTTGCCTTGGTGACGACTTGAACTCTCCCTGGTCTGGTATGAACACGCACAAATATGATCTCTCAAACTCACAGATAACAACGTCAGTTTTCCTGGTCTTACTGCGTCCGATTTCAAATGAAAAACACTGTCTGTGCTCATAATCTTTTATTAAAAGTTAATAATAAAAACTAGAGCACAAGTTAAAGCCCCTTACAAAAAGCAGCATGGTATTACCATGGTATTTAGGACACAACCATTACGGTAGCAGCAACATATTCTTCAGAGTACAACATAAATAACACTATAAGGTAATAATTTAGTATTATGGAACACACCAAGGGCCTTTAATGTGTTAAAATCTCACTATTAATAAACTAGGTTAATAACCAATCAAGAACTCAAAGGATTTTCAAGGACTTTAAGCACTTTCTACTGTTTAAAAAAAAAAACTGAAGTCCCGATCCGAATCAAATTATTTGTGATTCGCACTCCTAGGTTCCGATCTAAACCAAAAGATTCGCGAACCCACTCCGAAGTTCTGATCTGAATCAAATGATTCACGATATGCGAAGTCCCGATCTGAATCAAATGATTCGCAATATGCGAAGTTCCGATCTATTCGCGAACCCGCTCCGAAGTTCTGATCTGAATCAAATGATTTGCAATACGCGAAGTTCGGATCTATTCACGAACCCACTCCGAAGTTCTGATCTGAATCAAATGATTCACAATACGCGAAGTTCCGATCTAAATCAATTGGTTCGCGATATGCAAAGTCCGGATCTAAGTCAAATGATTCGTGAACCCGCTCCGAAGTCCCGATCTGAATCAAATTATTCGTGATTCGCACTCCTAGGTTCCGGTCTAAACCAAAAGATTTGCGAACCCACTCCGAAGTTCTGATCTGAATCAAATGATTTGCGATATGCAAAGTCACGATCTGAATCAAATGATTCGCAATATGCGAAGTTCCGATCTATTTGCGAACCCGCTCCGAAGTTCTGATCTGAATCAAATGATTTGCAATACGCGAAGTTCCGATCTAAATCAATTGATTCGCAATATGCAAAGTCCGGATCTAAGTCAAATGATTCGCGAACCCGCTCCGAAGTTCTGATCCGAATCAAATTATTTGCAATACGCAAAGTTCGGATCAATTCGCGAACCCGCTCCGAAGTTCCGATCTAAATCAATTGATTCGCGATATGCAAAGTCCGGATCTAAGTCAAATGATTCGCGAACCTGCTCCGAAGTCCTGATATGAATCAAATGACTCGCGATACTTGAAGTTCCAATCTAAATCAATTAATTCGCGATACGCAAAGTTCGGATCTAAGTCAAATGATTCACGAACCCGCTCCGAAGTCGTGATCTAAGTCAAATGATTCGCGATTCTGGTGTTTGCTAGCGAATCGCTTGAAATGAATGCACGAAGTCACGAATTTGAATCAGTCGGAGCGGTTCCAGCATAATGACTCAATTGATTTGGTTCATCTGTTCCTCTTTTTGGTCTTCAGCCATGTTTACACGACACTTTTAGTACTACTACTGATTTAGCTCGATAGTTTTATGACATTAAATGAAATTTAATAAACGTATTATTATTTGCATTTCATAGATACATTCTTTCAATAATTAAATTTTTTTTCAAGTAAGTTAACCCTTTAACTGTCACCGTCCCACCTTTTTTTCGTTGTCCTTTTTCTATCAAATATTTCAGTAATCATCATAAATTATATATCATTTGAAAGCTTAGAAGCCCAAAAATCATCCTATGAAAACCATTTTGAAATCGGACATTGTGTTACCATGGAAATAGTACTGTAAAATCTTTTGGCGGTCTCCTCCCCCTCACACTGTAAAAAACGATTTGTTGTGTCAACTTAAAATAATTTTTAACCTGGCTGCCTTAAAATTTTAGGTTCAGCCAACTCAAAAAAAGTTTATTCAGCTTGAAATGTTAAATTATACTAAGTGACAACTTAGATATTTGAGTTGAATCAACTTAAAATTTGAAGGCAGCTGGGTTACTTACCCATCTGTTAAGTTTAGCAAACACAAATATCTAAGTTGTTACTTAGTACAACTTAACATTTCAAGTTGACTAAACTTATTTTAGTTGACTGAACTTAAAATTTTAAGGCAGCAGGGTAACAAATTATTTTAAGCTGACTCAACAAATTGTGTTTTTTATTTTTTACAGTGTAGCGGCGGTATCAAGTGTCATATTACAAAACGCATTACGGTCTTTTAGATTCCAAACTTTTTATAATCTTGACAAAAAACGTTGTTGGAAAGGTCTGAGCCTCAGGATTTCATATTTGGTGGTTATTTTGTGATAAAAAGTAAAATTGACAGAGAAATTTTGACTTTTGTGACAGAAAAATGCATTTTAAAAAATTCTGTAGAGTTTGTATGGCACCCGGTGGCTGTTTGTGGTATAACGCAAAGGAACCTTTTTTTCATGTCAACTTCAAATTTGGAACATAACTTGTTTAGACATAAGGCTTCAATTTGATATCAAATTTAGGGTAAAACCTGTTATGTAAAATATGTATTTTATATAAAATACTATAAAAATGGTACAGTGCATTTTCTTTTTAGTAAATTTAAACTTTCTTTTTAAAAGATTCTGCCCTAATCTGCTGACTGTTTTCTTTAAAAAGACACCAACGTTAGATCTGTATTCCAACGTGTTCATGAATTACAACAATTTAAGTTTGGATAGTGTACTTTCATGCCTATTTTAAAGGGTTAACGTTACCTCTTCGGGTATATTGCCGTTTCAAGGGTTTTCCAAACCTGAATTTTCAAAAAAGTCAAATTCAAATACTTCAAGCACCTTAGGCACCTTGTCCGAACCCTGTTTTTGGACATGGCACCATGGTATTTTTGGAAATGTGTTAGAATAGCATCATGGAAATAAATACCATGGTATAAAGCACTAGAGTATTACCATCTCTGTATCGTGGTACTACAATTGTACTTTTTGTAAGCGATGGAATTATTCTAAAGTAGGCTACGTCAAAGAATTAGTGTTCAAAAACATGGTAATACCATGGTATTTTCGTCAATACCTTAAAAGTCGTGTTTGAGTTTCTCTTTCTAACTTCCTGCGGAAACACAACAAAACACACATGCACCGGCTGAAAATCTCCCATAAACATAAATACACAAGAAGAGTTGAAATCTCTTTTATGAACCTCTGATGTTCGGTAATAAGTTTCAGAGTTTCAGGATGTTTTGCGTTTGTTGTTTTCGCCGAACGGAAACAGTTTCCACTGCAGGAACAGACGCGTTTGCTCAATCTACACCGAAATGAAGCTAAAATCTGTAACAGTGTGTATGGTACATATGAAAGAACAAAGATTAAGACTATATTTTTTTAAGTTGGAGGAATGAAGAGATGAAAGCGAGCAGCCATGTTGTCAAACATTAACTCCATCTTCACCTCATTCAGCTCTCAGAGTTTCTATCACGCAGATGCGAGTACGTTTTTACACTTTATAGTATTAAGTGATCATTTAAAACGCTGTGCTGTCGTGTATAGTTCTGGGTTTTGGTTTGTAGTTGAGTTTAATGGAGGTTTAGTGAAGAGCAGAAGTTCGGTTTTGACTCACCGGAGCGAATTTCCGCCGCTCGGATCCCGTTAAAAACCCTCCAACATCAGATTCTCATCTCAGCCTCTGATTTCTCATTATATTCTCATTGTATCCGATGATTCAGCGCGGTTGAGTCACGATTCATTCACGAAATCTCCGGTGTAACAACAGACCGACTCTGTGTGATCGCCATACTGGAGAAACTCACTTAGAGTCAATGATCTCTCTCTCTCTCTCTCTCTCTCTCTCTCTCTCTCTCTCTCTCTCTCTCTCTTGTATTCTTTATTGGTATAAGCACGACACACAATGTTGCACTCAGTGTTTACACATAATATTGCTACATTAGAGAAATGTGGACCAGTACTGATATTACCAAATAAATAATAATGCAATACAATACAATTTCATTAACAATACTAAAACATTTAATGTGTAAATACTGTAAAAAAAATAAACTGATATATAAAATTTCTAAAACAATAATAATAAAATGTAAATACTATCTAACAAAGTTATGTATGTTAAATAAATTGTTTTTAATAATAATAATTATTATTACTATTATTAAATTTATATTTTATTTTATTAAAGTACATTTTTATGCTTAAATATTGTGAATCTAAATTATTATATTAGATCTAATATTTATAATAGAAATCTATAATAAAATCTATTTATCTATCTATCTATAATGTTACGCATTTAAATTTTTATTAAATTGTTTTTTTAAATAAATTACAGTAAAAGTTTTGTTTTATTAAATTACATTTTTAGTTTTTAAATATTGTAAGTATCAATTATATAGTAGTTCTATAATACAATACAATTTTATTACAATACTAAAACTTTTAATTTTAAATATTGTAAAAACAAATTGATATAGTATATAATATTTATAATACAATAGTAAAAAATCTAACAGCAATGTACTTTAATTTTTATTAAATTATTTTTTTATAATTAATTATTATTATTGAATTTATATTTTTATTTTATTAAATTACATTGTATCTAATATTTATAATAGTTTTAATATAATTATAATCTATCTATCTAAAATGTTTTATTACATTTAAATTTTTAATTAAATTTTTATTTAATTAATTTTTAAATAAATTGTTTTTATTTAGTTTTATTTTATTAATTACATTTTTATTGTGAGTAAAATGATATATTATATAGTATATATAATATCTAACTTGCAATAAAAATACAATTGTAATTTCATCCATTTATCTATCATTGTAAACAATGTTATGTATTTTATTTGTATTAAATATTGTTAATAAATAATTAATTTACCTTTAATAATTTATAATACAATAATAATATCTAGCTATATATCTATATATCTATTAAAAACAGTGTTATGCATTAGAATTTTATTAAACATTTTTTATTTAAAAGTTTATTATTTATTTCATATTTTTAAAATTAAAATACAATTTTTAATTGTATTCATTTTTTACCAATAAGTATCTTTTAAATATTGTAATATTTATTTTCAAATATATTAAATGTCTATATATATTTCTTTTTCTTTTTTCTTTTTTTTTTTTATAGCCCTTCCTTCATAACTGCCCAGAACAGTGAAACATAATATCTGACAGTATTAATATAAATATTCCAAAGTGTTAGTCAGTGTAGCAGTAACATTCTGTTCTGGTTTAGTCTTCGAGAGGCTAATAATGCAAGCAGATGTACCAGAAATTGCAATTCATCATGTGAAATACTTGTATTACAAACCTGCTCCTCATTTGCATTCTTCTGTGAAACACAAATGTTATTTGAAGTGTCCATGATTTATACATCACATTTACACATTTTTTTAACTACTCTTAAGCCATACAGTAACTTTAAAAGTACCATTTTTAACTGAACAGAAGTGTGGATGACATATGAAGACCACAGCGGATGGGAAGATTATTAGTGAATTAATATAATGCTATCATATCCCTCGAAAAGCAAACAAGTTAATGCTTTTTCAGTGTACTGGCAGCATAAATCGCCATGCATTCGTTGCTGCCTAAGGACATGTTGAATAGCATCTCCCTTTGTGTTTCACAGGAGAAAGAACATAATACAGGGTTGGAGCAACACAAGGGTATTTTTGGGTGAACTCTTCCTCTACGTGTGTAATGCATGATGTCAGAGCTCACCCACCCGTGAGATATGTTTCGATTCAAGGGCCAGATTAAAGAGTGAGATGACAGAGATTTGCATGTTTACCCCACCTATATCTGAACTCAATGAACCGAAACAATCATTATTATTAGTGGGTAAACATTTCTGTGTTTTTCAGACCAGCTGAGACACAGGACTCAATGAAACAGCCTGTATAACAGAAATCAAACAAATGATGATCTAGAGGACACCAATCACAAATTTAAAACAATGGTGAGTAACTTAATTAATTATTAGTTAATTTATATATTTCTTCTGATAATATAATAGTAGTAAAATAATAACAGTAATAATAATAGTAATAATAATAATAACATTTATAATACTGTCTTGAAAAAACTTAATAAATTTAGATTTTTATTATTTTTTTATTTTTATTTTTTTAAAACGTTTTTAAATATGACAGTATTTTGTATGCATAATATTTATAACATTTATTATCAATAATTGTCTGCTATGAGTAAGGAAATATGCTGCTAACATATAAAATGTATACTTTTTTGTGGTGGAGTTATTAAAACATTTTTTTTTTCATTTATCAAGCCCTTTTATAGCCATTCTGTCATCTAACAAACAGTGCTTTAATTTTAAAGAAATAATGTTTTATTTATATAAATATTTATTAGTATTTTCATATAAATATATATTATTTATTTATATAAATATTATTTTTATTATATTCTTTATTATTTTTATTATTATTAAATAATGAATTATTATTATAATTAAATTTACATGTTTCTTATTTAAATTACATTTTTAGTATTTAGTTTTTTTTAATATTTATATAAATATTTATTATTATTATTATTTTACATAAATATTATTTATATATAAATAATATTTTTAATATATTTTATTATTTATCATTTTTTAAAATAATTAATTATTGTAATTAAATGTAAATTTTATTACATTTTAAATATTTAAAAACTGTAAATCTAAATTATTATATTATACATCATATTTCTAAAACAGTTTTAATAAAATAATAATTCTATCTATACATTCTAATGTTATGCATTTTATTTTTTATTAAATTGTTTTTATTAACTTACATTTAAAGTTTTATTTTATTAAATTACATTTTTAGTTATTGTAAATATTGTAAGGATAAATTATTAAAAATGTCTGTAATGCAATATTACAATTCTAATTTTATCTATTTATTGTAAAGTGTTATGCATAATTTTTATTAAATGATTTTTATTAAAAAGATAAACCATGTGAACCAACAGTATATTATTAATATCTCAATCTCTCTCTCTCCCTCTCTCTCTCTCTCTATATATATTCTTACAGTCCTTTTATTTTTTTTTATTTTTTTTTATTTTGTAATGTCTTCATTTATCTGACTGGGAGCTTTATTTTTTATTATATAATTTAAAAAATATATATATATAATAATTAAAAAATGATATACATTCTAAAGAAAAAAAAATCAGTGACTGGTAAAATATCTATTATAATTACCTATTTTGTAACTGTGAACCAATAATATATGTATATGTATATATATATATATATATATATATATATATATATATATATATCCTTGTAGTCTTTTAAAAATATTTTTATTACTGATTTAATGATTTACTTGACTGAGAGGTTGCTTGTGTGCTTGCTTAGTTATTTATTTATTCATTTTGGGTAATATAAGTAATTAAAATGTTTAATTTTATTTTAAAATAATATATAATAATATATATTAAAATGGTAGAATCTCAACCTAAATACAATCACTAGTAAAATATCTAGTATAATATAGTTATATTTTAAATTGGAAAAACTCACAATGTGGGCGGTCAGTGTTCACTCAACTAGCCACACCCTTTCAAATTAGCCACACCCACCAGCATTAGCCACATGCTTAAGGACTGGCCACACCCCTAATGTACATCAATGACTGAAATCTGACCGGTGAGAATGACTGCGGTTCTTCTGCTCCTCCTCCTCTGAGGTATCACCATTCATCCATGAAGAACATTCTTCTGTGATACATGATATCACCTTTAAACACAGGTCATTAATCACAGTCCTCCTGCCTTTATTCTCTCCGCGGCCCAGCACACAGTCTCTCTTTCTTGTGTGTTCCTGCTGTTGTGTTTCGCTGTCTCTTCCTGTCTCTCTCTCTCTCTGGTGAATCACTGTCTCAGTGAATTAGCAGCAACATCTGTATTTTACACAGATACACAGGACCAGATAAGATTTCTACATAAATAAAACATTATTTATTTACAGTAACGACAGCCTTTCTCCAGAGAGTTGAGCGTTATTCATAAGATATGTTCATGCTTGTAGACTGTAAGTTGTGCAACATGCCCGGATGAGTTACAGCTGATGAGCAGGGAGTTTATTTCTGTGCATCCGTGACATCCTAGAAGGCCAGAAACTCTGGGAGTGTTAAACCTGTACAGAATGTGATCATGTGGACGGAGATAAACACAGTTTCCCAGATGAGTTGAACATTAACTGTGCCACTTCCCATAAACAGGTGCTTTCCAAGGGTTTGGTGCAATAAAAACTTTAACGTTTGAGGAATTCTGCACACGCTTTTGTGCAAAAAGGCCTTTAGGTTCACAAATGAAGCTGGAGATGCAAACATGTTATATAGTTGGAGAAGAAGTGCTTCTGTACAAATATAGTATTATGGCAAACAAATGAACAAGGGAATTTCCTGATTATGGTTTACATGATTATAATGATAGATTGTCAGGCAACAGCTGTGAATTAGTTGGTAATGCACTGATTGTGACCCTTCATTTAATGTTTAGTGAGCTTTCATTTGATTACTGAAGACAGACAGACATGATCCCTGCCATACAGCACTACTTAACTTGAAGACGTCTAATATGCACAGTTGAAGACTTTAATTTACTTGTTGTTAGCCAGACTACTAGTCTAACTAGTTCTGTAGTACTGGTACGTAATGCACTTATGAAATGCATTAATGAAAATGTATTAATTATTTGTAAATAATAATAATAATCGTTATTAATATTATAAAATAACTTTAAAATCATTTTTAAAATTCTAAATATAAATTAAAAATTCTAGATAACTAGTTTCCTCATATTAATAGATCGTAGTGTAAACTGATACTTAATGCACTTACATTTAAATGCTAAATTATTTGTAAATAATAATAATAATAAATAATAATAATAATATGTATGTATAATTTTATAATTTATTAAATAATTTGAGATTCTATTTATCACGTATCGTGTGAGGAAGGGGCGAACAAAAACGAAGGTCAAAGATAAAGTCTTTCTTATATTGCACAGGTAAATCCCCAGCAGGAGGGTAAAACCACGCATACACTGACGTTCACATTGACGAGACCAGACGACAAACACTGAACTCAATACAACTTATAAAGACGATGAACAAAGATAACGATGAACAAAATTAAGGCACAGGTGATACAAGGTAACTAATGATGATGAAACGAGGACGAGAAACAGAAACAGCCAAATATTGTTGAATTATTAGAATTATTGTATTTTTTACATTCTAAATATAAGCACAAAATTTAGAATTTAAAATGTATTCATTATTTTAAAATCATTCTAGATTACTAGTGTCCAAATGTTTATAGAAAAGAGTGTAAACGGGTACTTAATGCACACACTATAATAGAATTTAATATTATTATTATTATTCATTGTAATAATATAATTTATATTAATAGAATTCATTAAATAATTTTAGATTATATTATTAAAGATTACTAGTATCCTCATATTTATAGAAAGGAAGTATAATTAATTACATTGTAATAACTCATTTTAGAATTATTTTTAAAATTCTAAACATAAATACAAAATTTTAATTTAATTCTAATTTAAAATGTATTTATTTTAAATAATTCTAGATTACTAGTGTCCTTGTGTTTACAGAAAGGAATTTTGAATATAAATTTACTCGTTTTAAAATATAATAATAATAATTATTTTTATTATATAATTATAATATAATAATTAATTATTATTTTATTAATGTATTATGATTTAAATGGTAAATATTGTAATTAAATAATTGTTTTTATTTATTTATTTACATAAAATCATGTAATAAATGCTATGTAAGAGCCTTTGTGTTGTTGATAAGCGTGTAGTACATTATGTGTATAATATAAGGGGGAAGGAAAAAGCCTAGGATATTAACTGGCCTCACAAATCGATATAGGCTTATTTAAGATTTTATTTTGAAGATAAACAAATAACAAAAACCAAAACAGATTCGTTTTTATGTTGTGTAGCGTTCAGTGAAGGTCAATCGAGTCATTTTGAATGCAGCAGCGCTGCCATCTAGCGGTCAGAAGCGTCCTCAGCGCTTCATAAATGGGTCAGTCAGTTTGTTTTAGTGCTGAGGCATCACGGGTTTATTATACGACATATTTTATCCAAAATATATAGATATTGCTCTGTTACAGATATAAATCTATGTCTAAAGCCCAAAACAAGCGAGAATCTCTTCATTGACATCATCAGTCAGTGTGTTTTTTATCCAGCAGGGGGCGATGACGGCGCGACGATTTTCAGCGAACATAAATTGGCGCCAAATTAATAACCGTTGCTGTCAAAAACACACCACCCTGTCATCCCATTACAATATTGATAATATTAAGCGATATCTCTGATTAAAATGCCAATCAAACATCTTAATAAGATTATATTTTAACTATAAATATCTTTATTTTAGATTAGGCCTACACATTAATATTTGTGTGTGTATGTGTGAGAGGGAGAGGAGTATCATTGGTGCATGAAGAAAATGTCCAATGACCAAAAAAAAAAGGTTGTCATGGAAACAGATGGATTTCTGTCCCATTCCCATAATGAAGACTTCATTCCCTGATCCTTATGGATTTCCAGTTTCTCTTCAGGTCTCGTCCGTTTATTTAACAACGGAGTGAAATAAAACTGTGAGTTTTGTTTGTATTACTTTGTTACGATACACGATGAACACAGTACCACTCAACAGGGCTTTAATGTGAAATCGAGCGTTTCCGGTGTATGTTCAGTCCAGGTGAGTGAACTCCTTTCTGAAGAGGCCCGTCAGTCATGAAACCAACCCGCACAAGCGTTTAATGAGCGGTCCTTTAGTCGCTGAAGCGACACCGATGAAAGGGAAATGAACCACATGTAGGTTAAACAGAACACGACACCGGCACACACCACACACGACCTCCAGCCTCCCCCGGTTAACCGTAACGGAAGGCGCCGCGTGGGCACGGGCGTTAATTATTCAGAGAAGATCGAGATAAACTGCATCAGCAGCCCTACTGTAAACCTCCCAGCAGACTGAGAGAGAGAAGGAGATTGTCTTACCTGTGCCCTCGATGACTCTATCTGGCAACTCATGTGACGCTGGAGCCAAAATCACTTGCACTACAGTTCAGAAGTTTGAACGTCAGTAAGATTTTTTTTTATATATACACTACCGTTCAAAAGTTTGGGGTCAGTACATTTTTATTGTTTCTTTTTTTTTTTTTAAGAAATGAATACTTTTATTCACCAAGGATGTATTAAGTTAATAATTAAAAGTTTATTAAAAGTTAATAATAAATAATTTACATTGTTATAAAATATTTATATTTTGAATAAACACTGTACTTTTTAAACTTGTTATTCATGAAAGAATCCTGAAAAAAAAAAATTCACAGGTTGCAAAAAATATTTGGCAGCACAGCTGTTGATATTATCCAACATTGAGCATTCTAATAATAAATCCGCATATTAGAATGATTTCTGAAGGATCATGTGACACTTAAGACTGGAGTAACAGCTGATAAAAATTCAGCTTTTCATCACAGGAATAAATTCTATTTTAAAGTATGTTAAAATAAAAAACATTATTTTATATTGTAAAAACATTTTGCAATATTAGTTTTTTTTTTTTCTATATTTTTAATCAAATAAATGCAGCCTTGATGAGCATAAGAGACTTCTTTAAAGACTATTACAAGTCTTACTGACCCCAAACTTTTGAACGGTAGTGTATATATTTTTTCTGCTGAGAAGTTAATAGCTTTATTCAGCAAGGTTCAGCAAGAACAGGGTGAAATCAGTTTCAAACAGGATTATGATCCAGATAGGATCTTTTATTTACGTTTTAAGAAATAAACTAATTAGGGAAAAAAAGATGCGTGATCTATTTTTATGGCAGGAACAGGTTAAAATCGGTGTATATAAAAAAATAAAATAAACCTCATTTATAAACATTTTGAGGTGCAAATCGAGTGTTCTCACTAGTATTTGATGTCTTAGACCTGGAAAGCAGTCTTTCGAATGGAAATGGATGTTTTATTTGTAAATAAAGTCAGTTAATCTCATAAAACTAGCCAGCTAAGCTACTGCCGTTTAAACATGGCTGAACGTGACTTCAGCCTTTCAAGTTCAAGTTATTTACTTGCAAAAATTAATTCTAAAGAGCCATTCATGTTCAAATTTCGACCAATGCGTCGCAAAATGAATCACTGTTTCGAAACGCTCCAATCGGATCCTGAATCATTTGGCTCAGATCGGAACTTCAAAGCGCGTATCGTGAATCTTTTGATTTACATCGGCCCTGCGTCCCAATGTTCATACTATCTATCCTAAATAGTAGGTGAGATTGCAATAAGTGTGTCCCAAAACAAAGCATAGTATGCTGAATAGAGTATGCCAAAAGTCCCCGGATGGTCTACTATTTTCGGTTCAGAACTACAAACACTAAAAAAACGAGTTGAAAAAACTACAAACATAACGGATGTGCGCGACCGGCGGTTAGGTAGCGATGTTTATAAAAAGGGTTTGAGTTACTAATAATCAGCATTTAACCTGGTAAAAATGCGTTATAATCCATGTTATATTTATATCTCCAACAGCAGTGTGAAGTTTTAAAACATCCGTTTGGTCCTTAACTTTTAAATGCATCATTTTGCAGAAAATGTTTCCGGCATGAAAGACCCGCAACTGGCAGATCAACATGCTACTTCTTTTCTCTCCAGTACCTTAGGAAGCTAAATGAAATTAAATGTGGAGGATGTTAACGGTGACAAGATGATCGACAGGCCAGTTTACTGTGACATGGTAAAGACGCAGTTGTATGACGTGATAGTATGTCCCAAAGCTCTTTTACTACACACTCAAAAGTGTGTACTTTTTCTTTACCAAAAGAGTACATACTTTAAGGGTCGTAGTATAAGTAGGCACATTAGGACGCAGCACAGGATTTCGGAGGGGGTTCGCAACTCATTTCAGATAGGGACACACTTTGAAGTGCTGATTTAAATAATGGTTCAGGAATCATTACTCAGATCTCAACTTTGGAGCGCTTATTGCAAATCTTTCGATTTAGATTGGGTGGGGACTTCGGAGCGGATTCGGGAATAATTTGATTCACTGTTTCAAAGCGCTCCAATCGGATTGTGATTTTGGTCTGATCGGGACTTCAAAGCACATTTCGCGAATCGTTTGATTCAGATCGGGACTTTGGAGCGGGTTTGCGACTAATTTCAGATGGGGCTGCACTTCCTTGTGCCAATCTGACTAACTATTCACAAATCATTATTTAGATCTGAACTTTGGAGAGCAAATCGTGAGTAATTTGATTTAGATCGAAATTAAGTGGGTTTGTGAATCGTTTGATTTATGCAGGACGTCAGAGCAGGTTTGTGACTCATTTCAGATAGGGGATGTGCTCCTGAGTGCCGATCTGAATAATGGTACATGAATCTTTATTCAGATCGAAACTTCAGAACGCGTATCGCGAATCATTTGATTTAGATCGGAATCATTTGATTTAGAACGGAATCATTTGATTTAGAACGGGAGGTTGGAGTGGGATCATGAATCATTTGATTTAGATCAAGACTTCGGAGCACGCATCCCAAATCGTTTGATTCAAATTGAATCTTTGGAGCACACCTTGCAAATCATTTGATTTAGATCAGAACTTCGGAGTTCTTTTGATTCAGATCGAAACTTATTATATCGGGTATCATGAATCATTTGATTTAGATTGGGACTACGAATAGGTTCGTAAATCATTTGATTCACTGTTTCAAAGGGCTCCAATCGCATAGCGAATCATTTTGATCGGGACTTCAAAGTACATACCGCAAATCTTTTGATTTAGATCGGGACAGATTGTATCAGATTGTACATATGAGTGTGTATCATGACTCTTTTGATTCAGATAGAGATATTGATTATATAGATATTGATTAAAGAAAAGAGTAGTTATTTATGTATGTGAAATTTAGCTAGCAGAAACACAATGCATAATGATAAAGCAGAAATTGCAAATTCTTTGAGAATTAGAAGTTCACAGCAACTCTATAACAATGACACAAAGGAACAGTATCATTGGAACGATTTTCCCAGCTTGTAAACAATAAAAATATCGACAGCCAATCAGAATTTACCTTTAAGCATTTAAGCAATAAGGTTATCCTGTGTTAGTGTGGACACTAATATAACTGTCCTTAAAGTGTCGCGTATCGCGACATTTGACTCACTGTTTCGAAGTACTCCAATCGGATAACAAATCATTTGGATCGATCAGGACTTCAAAGCACATATCGCAAATCTTTTGATTCAGATCGGGACTTCAGAGTGCCTATAATGAATCTTTTGATTCAGATCGGGACTTTGGAATGCATATAAAATGAATCTTTTGAATTAGATGGAGACTTCTTTTGATTCAGATCGGGACTTCGGAATGCGTATCATGACTCTTTTGATTCAGACAGAGATATTGATTATTGGGATATTGATTAAAGAAAAGAGCCAGTAATTTTTTATGTATGTGAAATTTAGCTAGCAGAAACACATAATGCATAATGATAAAGCAGAAATTGCAAATTCTGTGAGAATTATAAGTTCACAGCAACTCTATAACAATGACACAAAGGAACAGTACCATTGGAACGATTTTCCCAGCTTGTAAACAATAAAAATATAAACAGCCAATCAGAATTTACCTTTAAGCATTTAAGCAATAATGGTAACCTGTTTCGGTGTGGACGCTAATATAACTGTCCTTAAAGTGTCGCGTATTGCGAATCATTTGATTTAGAACGGGACTTTGGAGTGGGTTCGTGAATCTTTTGATTCACTGTTTCGAAGATACTCCAATCGGATCACAAATCATTTGGATCGATCAGGACTTCAAAGCAGATATAGCAAATCTTTTGATTCAGATCGGGACTTCGGAGTGCGTATAATGAATCTTTTGATTCAGATCGGGACTTTGGAATGCATATAAAATGAATCTTTTGAATTAGATCGAGACTTCTTTTGATTCAGATCGGGACTTTGGAATGCATATAAAATGAATCTTTTGAATTAGATCGAGACTTCTTTTGATTCAGATCGGGACTTCGGAATGCGTATCATGAATCTGTTGATTCAGACCGGGACTGGAGTGGGTTTATGACTCAAAAAGTTATCGTTTCTTTTGAATTAAAACCACTGATGCAGTTTTATGTGCGAAGAGAGAAATATTCACAAACACAATCATCTTTTTCCAGAGATCTGCTCCTTTAATTCCATCCAGTGAGAGCAGCTCCATGATCCAACAACACACAGGTCTGACACACGTGAACACGCTGATCTCCTGTACAGAACGAAACTCCACATATGTTCATAATTACAGGAGAGGGGCTTCCGGCTGGAGTACATGGCTGCTGCTGCTTTGAGGGAATCAAGTAAGCAAGGCATATGTGTGTGTATGAGTTTTTTGTCTATGCCGTCTCATTGCTTTAAGTTAGTGCAGTGGTTTAAAGGTCTAAGCAAAGCCCAGCTCATATAGTACATGCTCTGATCTCTCTATACACACTATTCTAGAGCACAAGTTTTTAGAGTCAGGGTTCCCACACCATTTTATATATTATGTGTATATTTTATATTTTTTAAATGCATAAATGACATCTCCATAACTAACATTCTGACTTTTCCAGGTCTGGAAAACCAATCAAATTCCCTGACGTTTCCAGGTTTTCCATAAGCCAGTGGGAACCCTGTAGATCCTTCCTCCAGCCAATCAGCCACCTCCCGTCCAGAACCCTGATCAGAATCACAAAGACACACACGTACAGTAAGACATGCAGATAGAAAGAGAGACGTCCCTCTTGCTCAGCTCTTGTCTTGAAAGCTCAGGGTGAGCGATGAGCGATCACAAAGCCTCATCCGTTTGACTTCCATCATTCGAGGTGCATGTGGCTCTACTCCTGGATCGGACCTGTGCAGGTCAGTACCTAAACACTGAGGTTGACCGACGGTTTTGGAAGCAGCAAAATGAATGAAAATAACTAGTTTAACCAGCCTCAGGTGTCAGGTGAGGCGACGTTATTCAGTGCTATTGATGGCAGTTAACAAAGTGTTTTCACTGTCCTGAGGAGCAGAGAGCAAGAGAGAGAAAGGGCGAATCATTTTACTAATAATAATCATTTAATTGGTCCTGATTAGTCCTGCGTTCACTGTTATTCCTGCTTCATCAGATCGCAGGCAGGGTTTGATCTGGTTGAAAGTTTGATCGCTCCAGTCTTGTTTAATAATGACGGACGGTTTGTCTCCCTCCGTCTTCCTTGGTCTATGTTGGATTGATTGACTATTGTTTATCCCTTACGGGGCTGGGAATATGGTAATTCCAAGTCTCATTCCTGGGCTGTTGCCATGGCGATGTTCTGTGGGTGTGGCAAGCTGTGGGACCCTGAGGATGCCAGAGAGAGGGCGGAGCTTGAGGACGAAATGACTTTCTGAGACTGACACCTGCGAACACATATGATGTCATTATCTTGAGACCAACAGCACGTATAATATCCAAAATAATGCACAGAAATCCTAGATGACCCAGTATAATTGCAGAATGTGCTACTATTGTTTAAAAATAGTATGTAAAATTAATTATGCAACACTGTGGTCTCATTAAGTGCATGTTTAATGCAGCCTAGTGGCAGCTTCAAAGGGTTTTTGTCTTAATGTCTTTACTTTTGGCAGCCATATCAAGTTTTAAGTCAAGAAATAGATTTAAATTGCAATTCCACTGGAAATGAGAGGGGAAGTCAAGCACACTGCATTGTGTAGTAGGTCTTCCTAGTATTTTATGAATACAAATATGTGCATTCTGCAGAAGTGGTATGAGAAATACATTTACACATATTCTGTTCCAAAAATAGGCCATAAATATTCGAGAAATCTGCACTGAGATTCAACTATGTTATAGAGATTAGGAGTTAATCTCGGATTACCGTATGGACCATATTTTACTATAATCCTAATTTAATCTAATCACACACAAAAATCATTTAAGAAAAGTTTACTTTATGAAGTTTTAATTAATTATATTAAATATTATTATACATTTTTAAAACAATTAAATTTAATATTGATTCAAATAATTATCATGTATTTATTGTTAAGAATTATAATTTTTATATATTCAAATATAATTTTTATATATAGTAGATATGTGACTGTGTAATTAAATGTTATTTAAAAATACTATATATGTAATATTGCACCTTTTTATACAGTTTATATATATATATATATTATTCATATTATCAATTATATATAGTCTTTGAATATTATATATATTAATAATTAGCATTGTTAATGATAATTATGTTTTTTTTATTCAACCAAAAATAATACAAATATAATTTTTATATACAGTACATGTGTGTGTGTGTGTGAGTGTGTGTGTGTGTAATTAAATGTTTATTTAAAAATATTATATACGTAATATTGCGTCTTTCTATATGGTTTTTATATATATATATATATATATATATATACATTTTATTTATTATTAATTATATTATATATAGTTTTAAATATATTATTAATGATATTATTAAATTATTATTTAAATATATTTATTTAAAAAATAATTTCTACATAATTAAATATTATATATATATATATATATACTGTGTATATATAAATTACATTTGAATATGTAAAAAAATATACATCATATATATATATATATATATATATATATATGTCTATATACAAACTATATATATACATATATATACAAATTACTTGATTATGTAAAAAATAATTAAACTTTAAAATACTTTAAAAAAACTAAATAAATATATAAGATATGTATAAATATAAATAATATCCAAATTTAAAGATTTATCATTTTTTACGTAATCAAATATAATTTTTATTTATTTACAGTATATATATATTTATTTTAAAAAGTGATTATATACATGTAATATGTCGTATTTTTTAATATATATAAAAATCTAAAATATATATTCTTATATGTACATATATTCTTGTAAATTTTACTGACCATGACTGAGATTTTCTGACCCGTCCGGCGGCTGATTTCTCTCTATAACTAGTGTTTTCTAACAGAACATCTCGGGACGGTTCCACCTCAGATCCGGATTTCGGGAGGTCCAGTTGAAACACAACAGGAGGAGTCATGTCCAGTTCCAGAACCATAATATTCTCCGCCTGCGGAAGAACATGAGGGACAAAAGACACAAGAACAATCACATAAAACTGCACACTGCACAAAATCATTTTCTTAATTTGTATTTCTGTCTTTAAGTTTATAAATAACATCCTCAACATATTTTTGCACTGCACATAGTCATGCAGCTCCAGCACATGAACTATTTCAACCATTTGATTTGACATCGCCTGGCCACGTTCCACTTTTTCTTCCTACTCTTCCATCTCTCTCTCTCCATAAACGTACCCTGTATCTGGAATGAGCTCCCATCGCTATGGCAACCCTGGCGTACTGGCTGATTGGTCGCTTGTATCCCACAGCGGAGGCGGGTCTTCTTTTCATCTGCGTGAATTTACTGTGTCAACACAGAAAACAGCAGAACATCAACTTCACTATTGGTACGTGTGCTGTTCTGCTCAGAAAAAAACACTCAATCACTCTACAGATCAGTGTTATTATTACTGAAATACTATTATAGTTCATTCCATTGAAAACTGTAAAAATAAAGAATGATTTCTGATTTGTTTTGGCTGGTAGTGTATATAAGCATCAGATGTAACATATTGGGCGTCCACTCACTTCTCTGCAGGAACGAGAGGCTGAAACTTCCACTGGTCTTCCTCAGCGTCAAACTGAAGTCTGTTCATGATTTTATTTTTCTCTTCAGGAGGTATAAAGTTCTCTATAATCAGATATCTACAGAGACACAGATACATTAGCTGTAGACACTGCCCACATTTATACAGCTATGTGAATGTTCTTAAACCTCAGACAGAGCCTCCCTTTTGTGACGTTAGCAATGGTAAAATGTTGCATTGATGAAGTAATGTGGTTGTTTTGATGTGTGTTTTAGAGCTCAGACTCACTTGAATTTGAGTTCTCTGGTCAGTTCATTCTGTGTTTGCTCCAGCTCCTGTCGGCTCCTCACATGCTCATCATTCACATCCTGAATGTCAGCCTTCAGAGACTGAAGCTTTGCATACAGCTGCACACAGACAGAGAGAGAGAAAGAAAGAGAGAGACTGTGTGATCATCATCAGCAGCTGCGTCTGTCCTTTATGTTTATAATCATCATCTGTCCATGCTCTTCATCAACACCTTCATCATCCATTCTTCATCACCAATGCATCATCTATCCACCCTTCATCATCATCATCACCACCTTCATCCATCCATACTTCTTCATTCATCATCATGATCAATCTTTCATCATCATCCATCCATCTTTTATCATCACCTTTATCCATTTATACTTCATCATCATCCATGCATCTTTCCTCATCAACATCTATCCTTCATCTTCTGCATTCATCCATCATTATCATCATCATCCATCCATCGATCCTTCATCGTCATCATCCATGATTATCATTCATCCATCCATTCTTTAACTTCTTTATCCATCCATCCATCCTTCATCATCATTATCCATGATCATCATCCATCCATCTTTCATCTTCTTCATCAATCCATCTATTATCATTCATTCAACCATCTATCCTTCATCTTCTTCATCCATCCATCCATCTTTCATTTTCTTCATCCATCCATCCATCCATCTTTCATCATAATCAGTGATTCCGTCCATCCATTTGAATAATCTTCAATTATCCATCACCCATCCAGCCTTCATCTTCATCATCATCCTTGATCATTCATTCATCATCCTTCATCATCATCATCCATCCATCCATTTTTCATCATCTTCATCCATCCATCCATCCGTCATCCCTCCAATTCATTCATTCATCATCTATCCATACACCCATCATCTTCTGAATCCATCCATTCATCAATCCCTCCAATTCATTCATTCATCCTTCATCTTCTTCATTCAACCATCCATCCATCCATCCATCCCTCATCATCATCATCATCCATGATCATCATTTATCCATCCTTTATCTTCTTCATCCATCCATCCTTTTATAATTATCATCATCATCATCCATCCTTCCAATTCATTCATCCATCCATCTTCTTCATGCATCCATCCATCCTTCATCATCATCATCATCCATTATCATCATTCATTCATCCATTCATCCATCCATCCTTTAACTTCTTCATCCATCCATCCATCTTTCATCATAATCAGTGAATCCGTCCATCCATTTGTATTATCCATCGATTCGTCCCTCATCTTCAATTATCCATCCTGCCTTCATCATCATCATCCTTGATTATTCACCCATCATCCTTCATCATCATCATCATCATCATCATCCATCCATCCATCTTTCATCTTCTTCATCAGTCCACCCATCATCATACATTTAACCATCTATCCTTCATCATCTTCATCCATCCATCCCTCCAATTCATTCATCCATCATTCATTCATCCATCATCCATCAATGCATCCATCCTTCATCATCATCATCATCATCCATTATCCATCCTTCATCATCATCATCCATCCATCTTTCACCTTCTTCATCAATCCATTCATCATCCATTCAACCATCTATTCGTCATCTTCTTCATTCATCTATCTATCCATCCTTCATCTTTTTCATTCATCAATCCATCATCATCATACATCCATTCATACATCCTTCATCTTCTTCATCCATCCATCCCTCCAATGCATTTATTCATTCATCCATCCTTCATCATCATCCATCCTTCATATTCTTTAACCATCCATCCATCATCATCCAAGATCATCATTCATCCATCCCCCCATCATGTTCTTCATCCATCCATCATGATACATCCATCCATCCTTCATCTTCATCCATCCAACCCATCATCTTCTTCACCCATCCATCCATCACAATCCATCCATTCCTCCAATTCATTCATTCATCCATCCTTCATCATCATCGTCCATCTATTCATCCTTCATTCACCCATCCTTAATCATCATCATTCATCCATCCTTCATCATCCTCTATCCATCCTTCATTGTCTTCATTCATCCATCCATGCATCCATACTTCATCATCATCATCCATCCATCCATTTATCCATCCCTCATCTTCTTTATCCATCCTTCCTTTATCTTCTTCATTCATCCATCCTTCATCATCCATCCATCCTTCATCTTCTTCATCCATCCATCCCTCCAATGCATTCATTCATTCACCCATCCTTCATCATCATCCATCCTTCATATTCTTTAACCATCCATCCATCATCATCCAAGATCATCATTCATCCATCCCCCATCATGTTCTTCATCCATCCATCATGATACATCCATCCATCCTTCATCTTCATCCATCCATCATCTTCACCCATCCATCATCACAATCCATCCATTCCTCCAATTCATTCATTCATCCATCCTTCATCATCATCGTCCATCTATTCATCCTTCATTCACCCATCCTTAATCATCATCATTCATCCATCCTTCATCATCCTCTATCCATCCTTCATTGTCTTCATTCATCCATCCATGCATCCATACTTCATCATCATCATCCATCCATCCATTTATCCATCCCTCATCTTCTTTATCCATCCTTCCTTTATCTTCTTCATTCATCCATCCTTCATCATCCATCCATCCTTCATCTTCTTCATCCATCCATCCCTCCAATGCATTCATTCATTCACCCATCCTTCATCATCATCCATCCTTCATATTCTTTAACCATCCATCCATCATCATCCAAGATCATCATTCATCCATCCCCCATCATGTTCTTCATCCATCCATCATGATACATCCATCCATCCTTCATCTTCATCCATCCATCATCTTCACCCATCCATCATCACAATCCATCCATTCCTCCAATTCATTCATTCATCCGTCCTTCATCATCATCGTCCATCCATTCATCCTTCATTCACCCATCCTTAATCATCATCCATACCATCCATACTTCATCATCATCATCCATCCATCCATTTTTCCATTCCTCATCTTCTTTATCCATCCATCCTTCCTTTATCTTCTTCATTCATCCATCCTTCATCATCATCCATCCATCCTTCATCTTCTTCATCCATCCATCCATCCATCCATCTCTCCAATTCGTTCATTGATCCATCCATCCTTCATCATCATCATCATCCATCCTTCATCTTTTTCATTCATTTATCATCATCATCCATCCATCCATCCATTCATTCTTCATCATCACCATCATCATCACTGTCATGCCGTCACTCAGTGCTCAGTTAGTGTTAGTGTGAGAGGTCAGCAGGGGTTAAAGGTGAAGATCAGGAAGGAGCATGTCAAGGCTCTACAGGACTTTCAGGCAGCTGATTGTGTTTCATCTGAACATCACAGCAGATATTCCACGCTCAGAACCCAACAGGAAGTAATGTGTTCTGACAGGAAGTGGCGTGCAGATTAATGTGGGAACGGTAGAGCTCAGTCCTGTTTTACTTGTCTACTACTGAGAATGAATCTCTGAAGTCATCAGAGCTTCAGGAAGAGGGTTTTGGTGGTTAGCATGCCAGCAGTAGCCATGAAGATTAATGCAGGTTGGCTAGAATTAGTTGCTGTGAAAGCGTTTGTGCTTTTCATAACGCTTCAATGCCAAGACTAGCGTTTAGCATTAGCCTCACAGCCTCTGTCAGCGACCGAGCAAGTGGAAAACAAACTAACCTTCTTGTACTGATAAAAGGTGTTTTATTTTCACAAGGAGTGGGGTCAGGGGTGATCCAGGGGTCAAAAGTCAAAGGTCCAGAATTAAGGGGGAGCAAGAGGAACAGGAGTTAGGGAACTCAGAGCTCTTATATTTATATATGTTGTCAGTCTGTTCAGTGGTTGCTAAAGCTTCATTCAAACGAGTCTGAGGTTTGACGTTGATAAGAGTTAATGTTTTTGAAATACGTCTCTTCTGCTCACCAGGGCTGCATTTATTTGAGCAAAAATACACTAAAAACAGTAAAATTGTGAAATATTATTACGAATTAAAATATGTGTTTTCTAGTTGAATACATTTTAAAATGTAATTTATTTCTGTGGCACAAAGCTGGATTTTCAGCATCATTAACCCAGGCTTTAGTGTCACATGATCCTTCAGAGATAATTCTAATATGCTGATTTGCTGCTCAAGACACATTTCTGATATTATACATTTTGAAAACAGTTGTGTTGCCTCATATTTTTGTGGAAACTGTGATACTTTATTTTCAAGATATTTATAGAAAGTTCAAAATGACAGCATTTTATTATAAACAGAGATCTTTTATATTATAAATGTCTTTACTGCCACTTTTAATAAAGTTAATGCATCCTTACCGAATAAAATTATTAGTATGATGCTTAAAAAAAATAAACTTTAACAGAAACCATATAAAATATAAAAATGTATTTTATTTAAGCTAAATGGTAGGGCAACATGTCCTATTTTTGCCTAGTCTGTCTTGATGTTCTAAAATAATTGAAAGTAAAACTGACATAAAAATATTAAAAAACTATATAGACATATTAAAAAAAACATGTAAAAATACAAATGTACCAGAACTTTAACTAAAATGTACAAATATAAAAATAGTCAAAATAATAAAACAAAAACTATTATCGTATCTAATAAAGCAAAGTTAAGTAGAATAAAAAATGACAAAAGCACATAACAGAATGACTAAAACTAAAATAAAAAAGCTATTTTAAAATATTAATTACTTCCATTTGAGACCTGAGTGTCTAAAAGTGTCTTTCTTTTTTTTCTGAATTAAATGTATTACATTTTAATTGGTTTGGTACCAGAATTGCTTTAAAATAAATTTAAAAAGTTAAGCAGAAATATAAAAGAAAAATAAGAAAAAATTAATTTAAAAATATTAATTAGTTAAGGGTTGTCTGCTGAAGGGTTTAGCACCATTTTTTTTTTTATCTTATATATATATATATATATATATATATTTTTATACTCCATTAACTAAACGTTAGCGATAAATCAACGTGGTGGATCATTTGTTATTAATAATCTTTTGCTTTACATCCATCAATTTCCAAATAAAAATAAAAAAAGATCAAATGAGATGAAGTATCTCACAATTATGTAATATTGCATACCACTGGTCCCTAAACAGTGATGTTCTCTTCATTAGCAACCTCTGAATGTGATGCCATCACTGTGCTTCACCTCTCTCAGGTGTGTGTATGTGTGTTTGTCTCACCTTTTTGAGTTTCTTGGTCTTCGCTTCCACTTCCTGTTGCAGTGAGGAGAAGGTTTCTCTGAGTTCTAATGTCTCCTCATCCTGAGCCAGCACTTGCTGCTGTATTTCTCTTTCTCTGCGTGTCTGCAAACACACACAGATGCACACGCTTATTTATGATGTACACAGAATGCTGAAGTGTGCTGAAGGTGAAGTGTGTTGTTTTTTGTGTCACCAGTGATTGCAAACGTTAAACCAGTGAGTGTTACCTGTTCTGCAATCTCGTGTCGTTTCTGTTCAAGCATCTTCTGTTGCTCATTAGTGTGATCAATAATGTTCTTCCCACCAACCAGCAGCTTGCTCTCCATCGCCTAGCAACCACAAAAAATAATCAACATCAGCAGCAGATCACATGTAGAGGTCACACTCATTAGGACATACCATAGATTTCAGCTGATTTTTAAAAAAGCTAATTATGATGACTACAAATGTTTTATTTTTCATTTTATATACTCTACTGTTCAGAAGTTTTAGTCATTTTGTTATGTGCTTTTGTCATATTTTAGGTTTTTAAAAATATGTTTTTTTTGTTTTTTTTTTAATTTTAGTAATATTAATACTGAAACAATTTAAATACAGCAAATGCAGAAATTTAGAAAGAAATGTAATTAAATGGTGCTTTAGCAGACACTCGGGACTTAAACAGGAATAATTAATATTTATATTATATTTATTTTATTTTATTTTATTATTATTATTTTTTTTAGTTATTTTAGTCATTCTGTTTTTGTTTGTTATCAAAACATAATACATTCAATTTAGAAAAAAATAAAATGGTGCTAAAACCGTTAGACACTCAGGAGTAATTAATATTTTGAAATATCTTTTTATTTATTTATTCTTTTTTTAAAAACATTATTTTTAGTCATTCTGTTTTAGTGCTTTTGTCATTTCCTATTTAACTTTGCTTTTTGGTGCCAAAACAGTTACAATATAATAAATGTAATTTGATGTACACACAACAAAAAAAAGTTTTTAGTTTTTGTTTTAATTTTAGTTTTTCATTTTTTAAAGTAGTTTTAATATTTTAATTTTAATATTAATATTTAATTATTATTATTTTTTTACATTTATTTAAATATTTCAATTTTACTATTTGTTTAAATATTAAAATATTTGAATGCTTTTCCCATTTTTTCCCATTTTTTAGTTTTTTAAAACATTTCTATTTACCTTTTTTTTAAATATTACAATATTTTTGATTAAAATTAAAATATAATACATTTAATTCAGAACAAATGAAAGAAATTTATATAAAATGGTGCTGAAACTTTTAGACACTCAAGAGACACTTTTGAGACACTCCTGTCTCAAACAGGAATAATTAATATTTTGAATTAGTTTTTTTTATTTTTTATTTAACTTTGATTTTTGGTGCCAAAACAGTAAAAATACAATAAATGTAATTCATAAAAAAAATTCATTATTTAAAAATTAAATTGAAAAAATAAAGAAAAAGAAAGAAATTAAAGAAATTATTTTTTTAAAGTTTCCATTTAACTTAATTTTTTCAGTTGTAAATTTATATAAGAATTAAAAGAAATTAAGAATAAAAAAGAAATTAAAATGGTGCACATTTGGGTCTCTTGACTTAGCTTTTTAACATATATTTTTAATTTTATATTAATAATTTTAATGTAATATTCAATTCTAACATTTTAATTTAAAATTTTATATGCTTTTCTTTTTTTTAGTTTTTGCTTCTTTTTTTAAGTATTTATAATTAGTAACTTTTCTTTATTTAACCATTTAAAAATATATTTAAAACTTGAAGAATGAACTCTTACTGGCCCTAAACCTTTGAACAGTAGTGTATATAAAAATATATAATAATATGTAATATATAAAAATATTTTCAATTAAGTGCAGTGTAACGTTGAACCAATGAGATTTTGCTGTGGGCGGGGCTTCCCACTATGATGCTGCACAAATAGAAAACTGCTCAATTTGTGCCTGAAATCACCAAATCTCACTGAAAATGAACAACAACTGGTTTCTTTCTGGTTTCTACAAATCGCCGTCAATGTGAACGACCTTTACGAAGGCATGATGAAAATCAGCTGTGAATCTCCTCCCCCACCCGACACACAGAGCTCTTTGTGGACGGCAGCAGCTCGTGGCTTTAGCGACACACAAAGATTATTGTCAAAGGGCCACAACTGAAACAAGAACAAAGCCTGAGCCCAGAACTACAGCTGACCCGCATGGCCCGTCAGACCGGCTCATAACATCCAAAACACCCTGTCAGAACACATCAGACTTCACAGCACACGTCCTTCTGATTTACACACACAGTCATCTCTCTCTGTGATCACGGGACTGGAACGGATGGAATGGGAGGAGAGGAGGAGGAGGAATAGACCGAATAACAGAGAGAAAATAACGCAGAGACATGCAAAGATGGAGAGAAAGGGCTTTTTGTCCCAAGAGATGAAACCAAAACCTTCTCGGGTTAATGTACAGGCAAGCAGGGGGCGGAGACAATTACTAACCTTATCAGCATGATCATGAATACAAATCTGGTAATGTAACATAACAAACTCCAAGAAACCAACGAAAACAATTAAAAAAAAAAACATAAATAATTAAAATCTAATTAATTTTATTACACAATAAAATATACTGAAATTTAAAATTAACTAAATAGGCCTTACATGCCAGTTTACGTTTTGAATTGGCTTTTTAAATATATATTTTTATATATTTCTTTAGTTTTAATTCAAGTCTTTTTTTTAGTTTTAGTTTTTAATATTTCAGTTTGACTTTATTTTTTAATAATGTTGATACTAAAACAATTATAATATTTAATTCACAAAAAATAAATGTGGTGCTAATTTAAATAATTTCTTTCTGTAGACACTAAAGAGAGAAGTGATTAATATTTATTAGTTATTAGTTAATATTAAATTAGTTTTAGTCATTTTTGTTTGTTTTAAATATTTCTATTTAACTTTCATTTACTTTTTTCCCATTTAAATAATTTTAGTATCTCAACAATTAAAATGTAAATCATTTAATTCACACAAACACACACACACACACAGAATAATAATAATAATAATAATAATAATAATAATAATAAAATAAAATAAAATAAAATAAAATAAAATAAAATGGTGCAAATCCCTTTACACATCCAGGTCTCAAAAAGAAGTCATTAAGATTTTTAATGATCTTTTTTATATGTCTAGTTTTCATTTTATATTTTAGTCTTTTTTTGTTTGTTTGTTTATTTATTATTAATTATTATTATTATTATTGAATTAATGTTTTTTCCATTTTTACTTTGCTTTTTGATGCCATAACAGTTAATAAATGTAATAATATAATAAATGTAATTCACAAAAAATTGTATTTTATTTTTCCTGTTATTAATTTATATATTCTATAAATTAAAATAATTTAATTCAGAGAAAAATTAAATATATTAATATACAAGTATATTATACTCAAAGACATACTTCCATATTTCTCTTTGCCAGCCCTAATATTTTTTTTGTTTTGATGGTGCAAACCCCTATAAACATACAGGTTTAAAAAAGAAGTCATTAATATTTTGAATTATCTTTTTAATTTTGTTTTATTTAATATAGTCTTAGTCATTTTTTTGTCTATTTATATCTGACTTGACTTTCTTTCTTTAATATTAACTTATTATTAACTTGAATTTATTTAGTTGTAAACTCTTTACACACTGATGTCTTGAAGTGTCAGTAATATTTTGTCTGCTTGTATATGGTATACAGCTTGTATATTGTTGGATGTGATGGAAAAAACATACAGAAGAGAGAGAGAGAGAGAGCAGAGAGATGGTTTAAAATAGACGTGGCCCTCAGGGGAAGCGTCAGCAGGACGCTCCGTCATCACACACACACACACACTCAGCAGTGAAGATGCTCTCGTTTAACAGAGACCTTTCCATCCAGACCCCCCACACTCCCGTCACCATGGCAACAGAGCTCAGGACCAGTATGGCTCATTATGTATTCACACTGCTGAGGAATTCATTGGCCAGGAGCTCAGAGCGGAAGCTCCGCCCGCCAGCACATAGACGCTGACACATCAATATTTCAGCAAAGCATGCTGGGAGAAAGCCAATGACTGAGTTTACAGTCAGCATGACAGGCCGCATTTGGAATTGAATACTAGCATACATTACATAATGATATACTGTGAAACAATTATGCTGAATGTTTAATTCAGCAAGTGGCGTTCAGTTACAGTTTGATGGGTGCAAAATGGCTGTTTTGCATTTTTAATGTCATCTGGGGTTTTCATGCATACAAAAAAACATAAATCAGAGTCATTTCAGTATTATTTATATAATGTTCTAGTACTTATTATTATTTTGAATTAGGTTTTATTTTTATATTTTCAGTTTTCATTTTAACATTCATTTTAATATGTTTTATCTTATATGCTTTTGTAATTTTTGTTATTTTTTATTTTCATTTAGTAAACAGTTTTTTTATTTATTTATTATTTTTTAGTAATTTTAACATACTTCAAATTACCTAGGAACTGTATGTGTACAAATATGCAGTATTAATCCATTTTATTTCAGTATTATTTAAATAATGTTAGCATTTATTAATATTTTGAAATAAAAGTTAATAAAATAAAAGTAAAATAGAAGTTCTAGTAATTTTGTTACATGCTTTTGTCATTATTTGATTTTTATTTTATATTATTTATTATTTATATTTAATTTATTTTTTATTTGCATTTGCATGTTTACAAATATACAATATTAATTCATGTTATTTCAGTATAATTTATATAAATATTATAGCATTTATTAATATTTTAAATTAGTATTAATTTTTAGATTTTCAGTTTTCATTTTGACATTAGTTTTAATCTAATCTTTAGGAATTTATCATGTATTTATTAATTAATTTTATGTATTTATTTATTGTTTTTCTAAATTAGTATTTATTTTCAGATGTTCAGTTTTTATTTTAAAATTAGTTTTAATCTAATCTTTAGTACTTTATTATGTGGTTCTGCCATTTTTTATTAGTTTTTTTTATTTTACTTCAATTTATTTTTATTTCAGCTTTTTAGTTTTAGTCATTTTAGTACTTCAAATTATCTAGAGATTGCTTGTTTACAAATATGCTATTTTAGTTTAGGTTATTTCAGTATTATTTATATAATATTTTTTTTATTTTAGCTTTTTTTTTTTTATTAATTTTAGTATTTCAAATCATCCAGAGATTGCATTTTTTTTTACAAATATACAATATTAATTAATATTATTAATATTAATTAATGCTATTTCAATATTATTTATATACTGTTATAGCACCTTTTTAATATAATATTTTATTTCTTTTTATATTTTCAGTCTTCATTTTAACATTAGTTTTAATCTCATTTTAAGTATTTTATTATTTGATTCTGTCATTTTTATTAGTTTTTATATTTTACATTCATTTATTTTTATTTCAGCTTTTTAGTTTTAGTAAATTTAGTACTTCAAATTATCTAGAAATTGCATGTTTACAAATATACAGTATCAACTGATGTTATTTCAGTATGAATAATTAATTATAATATTTTAATATAATTTTTAGTAATTTGTTATGTGGTTCTGTCATTTTTTTAAATTATTTCTATTTAGTTTTAATTTATTTACATTTCAGCTTTTTAGTTTTAGTAACTTTAGATCATTTATTTTAGTTAGCAGCCAAAGCAACAGATTATTTTATGTTTTTTCATCTAATATTTATATTATATTTTACTTCAGGTTTATTGAATTATGATTCAAGTGTGATTATACTAGTATTATATGGTATTATACTACGCTACTCCAAATACAGTCACACACACAAACAAATCCAAAAGACGCTGTATAATTATGTAACTTCCTGTCTGTCTGTCTGTCTCGCCCCCACGTCCTTTCTTTAAATGACACTATAATTAAACCAGAAAGCAGTTGTGTAAACAGACATTAAAGGCTGAGCGTGTGTGTATGTGTGTGTGAAGTGGTTTAGTCTGTTCCACAGGTAAAACAGGGACATGAGCGCTGGGGATTCACAATTAAACACTCAATTCACTTTAGCAGCACAATGAATCTGGGGCAAGAACTGAGTCATGAGCTAAGTTTGGAACGACATGCTACTCATACTATGTGTGTAGCACCTATTGTTTGCAAATATTCTGTATGCATAAAATTCCTGGACACTCTGTTATTACTCCCTTCTCGTCAAAACGCGATACATCCGCTCAGCCAATCACAGCGCACCATTTCACGCATTGTAAACAGTAAAGGCGGTGCTTTGAATACACCCCGCATCTTAGTTTTCGACGTTGAGTAATGTATCACAGACATATCTGAGATCGTGATGAACTAAGTGACAGCTTTTAATGATTTTTAAGGGAGTGTGTAAATGAGATACTGATTTAATACAACAGTTAAATAAACAAGAAGTTAATATTAAGCAACTAACATTGTCTGACCATAACACTATTGCCTGATTTTACTCTATTTCGTCGAAACAAAGTCACAACTGAGCTACTGCGCATCTCTATTCAAACACAGCTGTGTTTCCTTTATGAATGAACACGCGATTTTAAACGGATCAAGTACCTATTCATAAAGACACTCACTTGCTTTATTCCTGAATGAATCAGCTGTTCGAAGGAATCAAATGAATGATATGATTCAGTAATTAAAACCTTCTTTTCAGTTACTTAAAGGAGAAGTCCACTTCCAGAACAAAAATTCACAAATAATTTACTCACCCCCTTGTCATCCAAGATGTTCATGTCTTTCTGTCTTCAGTCGTAAAGAAATTATGGTTGTTGAGGAAAGCATTTCAGGATTTTTTTGTTCATATAATGAACTTGAGTGGTGCCCCGATTTTGAATTTTCAAAATGTAGTTTAAATGCAGCTTCAAAGGGCTCTAAATGATCCCAGCCGAAGAAGAAGGGTCTTATCTAGCGAAACGATCTGTCTTTTTTTTTTTAAATAAAAATGTGTATACTTTTTAAGCACAAAAGCTCATGTAGCACAGGTTCTGGGATGCGCGTTTATGTACTATTGAATCATGTCGAAAGGTCACGTCGAACGTAGGCAGAACCACAGACCCAGTGTTTACAAAGCGAACGCGCAAAGACTAAGAAAGTGCAAGTAAGTCAAACGCTGTTTAAAAACAAAAAGGTACAACGATGTCGGACGATTCTGAAGTTGTAGGAGAAAATAAGATGGAGTTTTTTGACATATTCTACCTTTCTGAGCCGGAGTACACAGACGATGAACTTAGACGTGATTCGTAGTAGTGATGGGAAGTTCGGATCATTTTATCGACTCGGACCTTTGAGTCTCGGTTAGCAAAATGAACCAATCTCTTTTCAAGTCATTTCATTCATTTCGTTCATTTTAGCAAAATATAATTAAAATGTTACGTGTTACTTCCCTAACACATCTACTGCTCTTATCTTACCTCTTATCTAACAAGTTTTCGGGTTTGAGTCATTTGTTCATCACGTAACAGCCCCATAAGCTCAACCAATGCAGTGTGAGCCGGAAAAAAAATTGATTAGTTCATCTTTCGAGTCTTTGGGTTTGAGTCGTTCGTTCATCACGTGACAGCCCCATAAGATGAATGAACGACTCAAAAAACCCGACGACTCAAAAGAGGTGAACTAATTCCAGTACAGAATCTAATAGGATGTTGCGCATGCGCGACTGAACGAATCACTCCCCCGAGACGACTCGTTCTTCCCGAGTCACATTAACGATTCGTTCGAAATGATAAGATAAGACCCTTCTTCCTCCACTGGGATGGTTTAGAGCCCTTTGAAGCCGCATTTAAACTACATTTTGGAAGTTCAAAATCAGGGCACCAATCAAGTCCATTATATGAAGAAAAATCCTGAAATGTTTTCCTCAAAAACCATAATTTCTTTACGACTGAAGACAGAAAGACATGAACATCTTGGATGACAAGGGGGTGAGTAAATTATTTGTGAACTTTTGTTCTGGAAGTGGACTTCTCCTTTAAATCATTTAATATTTCTAGATTCAAAATTTTATGCTTAAAACATTAATCTCAACATGAATTTGATTGCACGCATGCCACCTCTGAGCCTCATTAAACATATGCAAATACACCTACAAGCCACTTTTGTGTTCTTCTGTGCCACCTCTGTAGTACAAATTAATTTTGTTAATACTGATTTCATTTGACTGGTAACTTATTCTTATTCTCTTGTTTTAATTAGAAATTTAAAAAAGCTTATAAAATATATATTTTTAAAAAATTTGACATAAAAGATGACATACTTTTAATAAAGTTAAAAAATGCCATTACAAAGGTAAAAACAAAATTCCCCTCTAATTCACTTTAAGGAGTCAAATATCACCTTATAATGGGAAGGCAAATTTTTTAACAGATTTTTTGATTATTGATTAGAAGGTGTTCCTAAAATTGTGACTGTGCTTCTAAAAAGAAAATTAAGGGTAGAGCCCTGATGGATTTATTGCATTTTTGGGGGAAAAAATAATCAGTTTTTGTAATAAATCTCTGAAAAATAAAATCTGGATTTAAATTTTTAATGTTATTATAACCTAAAGATGCTGTGTGAAAGTTTGAAACAGAAAATAGCGGTTTTCATCTAGCCACTTTCTTGGTAAAGAAAACACATTTTTATTTAAATTAATCAAAATGGATTTATAGCGTTTTGGAACCAAACTCTTCATATATATATATATATATATATATATATGTGTGTGTGTGTGTGTGTGTGTGTGTGTGTTTGTATAATGAATACATGTATATGTATATACAGTGGGCAGAGTACAGTGAGTAGTTAGCCAGTATGTGTTTGTAATCAGACATGCAATGATGTGCTTCCTGTGTTGCTGTTATTGTTTGAGATGGAGTGATTTGATTGGCTCACAGCCCAGGGAACAGGATGAGGTTGTGATGAATCATCACCTGTCAGGAAATGACCCACCAATGATGAGGGTTATTTATAAATCTGAAGCCCCTCTCTCATCCTGCATCAAGCCAGAACTACTGCAAACACAACTCATATGAGAATAAAGAGTAGGACAGGCTACTAACTAACACTACTAACAATTGCAGCAGCCTGCTTTGCTGTCACATACACTCAGAATAATGCACAAGCACAAGTGAAGACATGATGTCATGCATTACAAGATGCATCATCACAAGATCATCAGATCACATGACTATTTCACAGAACAGAGTTATTTTATCATTGATGTACTGTCATCATTTTAATATAATAAATTAGACTTTATGTTTATATTTTCAGTTTTCATTTTCATTTTAAAGGTTTATTTTTTTTATAATTATTTTTAATTATAATTTTTAAGTATATTTTTAATTATATTATATTATAAAATTCTATATAATATTATTATAATTATATTATGCTTTCAATTATACGTTTAAATGATCCAGATTGCATGTTTAAAAATATACAATATTAATTAATTCATTATTATTTATATAATGTTATAGCATTTCTTAATATTTTAAATTATTATTTATTTTTATATTTTAAGTTTTCGTTTTAACATTAGTTTTAGATAATTTATTATTTTTATATTTTATCATTGATGTACCATTCTAGTTTTATTAATATAATAAATTAGATTTTATGTTTATATTTTCTGTTTTCGTATTCGAGTTTTAGTCATTTTGTTGTTTTGTTTAATCATTTTTATAATTTGTTTTGTTTTGTTTTGTTCCTTTCAAAATATGTTTACACAGCTTTTATTGAGTTGTAATTTTTTAGTATTCATTTTTGGTCTATCGTATTTTATCATATTTTCTGTTTCAATTTTAAATTTAGTTCATTTAGTTTTAGTTATTTCAGTACATCAACTTAAACTAAATGAAAATGAAATACGTTGCCTTGGAAAATAGCTGAAATTAATACGTAATATCTATCTGTCTATCTTTTTAAATAGTTTTATATATGATAATAGTTTATTAAAAATAGTTTATGTATTATAGCTTAAAAATAGTGTGTATATATTATTAAAAAATATATTTTTATGGTTTTAGTCTCAGTTGATGATAATAACCCTGACACACAAACACTGATGATGAGAATCAGATCATTACTAGTATTAGTATGTTAACTGTAATCAATGCTTTTACACCAGACAGCATTTGGAATCTCTGCCTGGCTACTGTATTTTGATTGGCTTAATGATGACCGAG